>NC_046666.1:90766009-90767696 GCF_010883055.1 Belonocnema kinseyi
AAATGTGAAGGATCAGTCAATGTCTTGTGATCTAACGTTTGCTTTCCTTAAATCGCCCGGATTGAAGTCTGGTACAGAGGGTTTCATTTTTGCATGCCAAGAAGGTGTCATTTCCACCTTAACATACCGTCGTAACATTTTGAGCCAAGACATTCCCGATGATAGCTCCAGGGCGTGCCATGCACACCCCGAGCATTTAGCTCACATACTATCTAGTTGTCCAACACACGCGGGAACGACCTACATTCAAAGGCACAATGTGGCACTGAGAGTGCTTTATTACCATCTCTGTCACTCCTACGGCATTCACTTTAATATCGCTCCTCTAAATGGTCCTAGGGAAATTGAGTCAATCCCTGCGTGTCAACAATATGCTAGAACACTTGCGGGAAAAATGCAGAAGGCGGTTGTCCTTGGGTCACTCCGTGTTCTTAGGGTGCACGAGGCTTTTGCTGGATCGTCGTATTGATTCCTTTACAGACTGTAACCACCTATCTCACGGTTGTGAGATGTCCCTGAGCAAGGTGCTGCTTCAGCATCATATTTTGTTGGATGATTTGATTCATTATACCCATCATTTGATCGTAGTTAGATAAACTATTTATAGGTTGAGAGTGAACATTAACAAATTGCTGTCCCTGAACAGGCGGAACGGACTCTGGCAATCGACTGCTCGAGGCAAACTGACGGATGCGTCGCTTTCGACCTTGATACACTTTGATTTATATTCGGTGAAAAATTATTCTTCATCTTTTGAGGATTACAGTTAGGCGCGTTTTGAAAATTAAAGTTATCTGTCTGTAGACGATTGTTAACATTTGTGATCGTCCTATCTCCGGTAATTTCGCTTATATCATGTTGCAATGCTAGCGTAGAATTATTCTGCTGGGATTCGTTGAAATTGGAATGAGAGGTTGTGTTACCTGACATTCGAGGTTAACGCCCTCTGTTTCGTCTCCTGCTTTGTCCTCTAGCACACAAGTTTTGTTGGAAGCGTTCAAATTCGTCAACTGGTCCTCCTGAGCCTCTCAGCGTTGAATTCATCATGGCTGACCTTTTGGCTTAGAGTCTCGAAACTGATGACTATTTCGTTGTTGCCCACGCCAAAATTTTTATGATGTGAATTTTCGGCGTTTAGTTTCGTGATGAGTTTTCTCGATGGCCAGTCGCCAGGCGACTCATCCTTACACTTTTTGGGATCTCGATTACATGTCCATGTGCAGAAAGAAATCTTTTCACTGTCGTACTTTAACCAGCATAAAACGAAGATTTCAAAGTTCGGCGTCGTCTCCGGCACTCATTATCCGGCAGATTTACGTCGCACTTGGCCTCATGCCACACTAGGAACTCGTTTCTCGAACTCAGTGAAAAAAAGAAAAGAAAGTAGGGTCCTTTTTCTCGACATGCCTCTTCTCTCTCAAACTCGTAATTTATTTTTCTTTGTTCACGCGTACTAGGCAACTCGCGAGCACAAGGGTGGAAAAACTAGAATACTTCTCCCTTCTCTTCGAATATTATAAACTCTAATTTTTATTATATTCTGTTTCGAATTGGGAGAGGTCCACTTGAACATCAATTGCGTCTTACTCTTGTTTGTACAATAATCATAGTTTATTTAAAACAATACGAATTGAAGCAATCTTGTTGGGTACCTTGTACGGTAATATATAGATATATAGTAATATAT
>NC_046666.1:90767796-90769421 GCF_010883055.1 Belonocnema kinseyi
CTCTTGTTTGTACAATAATCATAGTTTATTTAAAACAATACGAATTGAAGCAATCTTGTTGGGTACCTTGTACGGTAATATATAGATATATAGTAATATATAGTATTTCAGCCACAACCACGTCTCACAACCATGATATAGGTGGTTACAGTCTGTAACAGAATCAATACGATGATCTGACGAAAGTCTCGTGCACCATGAGGACACGGAGCGACCCAAGGACGACCGCCTTCTGCATTTGTCCCGCAAGTGTTTTAGCATATGGTTCACATGCAGGGATGCTTTTCAGGCTACTAACCAGTGAAAGCTTGGCACCTCCAAGAGCGCCGGTAATAAGGATGATTAGTTTAACAGAATATTCCGGGTACAATCGTCTTAACTCCCTTTTAAGGACTCTATACCTGTCTTTCCTTTCATTCTCCTTGGCTATGGTGTTTTTGTCAGCCGGTGCCGAAAATTCGATAAAGAACATGGTTCGCTTCTCGAAGTCAAGAAGAACCATATCAGGCCTCGAGTGTGCAACAAAAACAATTGTGGAGAATATAAAGTTCCAACATATGCGGCACTTCCCATTCTCGACAATTTATTCGATTTCCCTAGGAGCATTTAGAGGAGCGATATTAAGGATAAAGCCTTAAGAGTGACAGAGATGGTAATAAAGCACTTTTAGTGCCTCAATCTGCCTTTGAATGCAGGTACTTCCCGCATGAGTTCGATTACTCGATAGTATGTGTACTAAATGCCAGGGGTGTACATGGCACGCCCTGCAGCTATCATCGGGAATGTCTTGGCTCAAAATGTGGCGACGGTATGTTAAGGTGGAAATGACACCGTCTTGACATGTCAAAATAAAACCCTCCGTTCCAGACTTTAATCCCGTTGATTTAAGGAAAGCAAAACTTAACTCACACGACATTGACTGTTCCTCCACATTTCTGTTGAAGATGCCGTCCATCCTATTATCGAGGAGCAGTTCAGGGAAGTTTTTCTCTTGTGCTTTTTTAATTCGGGCTTTCCGAAGTGTGTACTCGATATAGATAAGATTTGATGCATTTTGCTCACCCCTAATACTAAAGTTAAGTCCGAGTGTTTCAGCAACCTCCTCCGCTGCTTTGTACGGAAATGCTCCTTTGCCCACTTCTTAGTGCTTCCTGACCATTTTAAGAAGAGGGCCTCTTCCATTTGCGATTCTATGTGCTGTACCCAGAATAATCCTGTTCGGAAGACCAAATCTGCCGGATGAGACGTTTGTATCTGCTTCGGAGAGTATCCTTTATAGATGTCACATCCTGAATGCGGCTCTGTGGCACGCCAAGGTATGTACAAGTCTCTCCGGTGCAAAGGTGTCGTATAGCGCTTCTATCGACGAGCTCAGGGTCTTCAGGGATGCCATTAAGTTTTCCTCCCTTCAAGTAAACCTTGGCGCATTTGTCTAACGCAAATTCCATTCCTATTTTCTCAGTATATCGTTCGACAACCCCTAGAACTAGATGTAGTGGCTCTTTGTTTTCAGCATAGATATTGAGATCGTCCCTGTAAAATACATGAGTGACCTTGTACTTTCGATCTGCAGGTTTGCCGCACAAGTACCCGTCGGAATGGCGAAGTGCTAGAGATAGTGGCAA
>NC_046666.1:90769521-90770747 GCF_010883055.1 Belonocnema kinseyi
TACCGCGATTTCGCTGGAAGCGGGTGCAATTTTTCAGATTAGCACCCGCTCCCGGCGAAATCCTGCGGTTGTCCTTATGATAAATTTTTAATTATATATATGACTTTTCAATTAGAAAAAATCAGATCTCGATCAAAAACCTAAATTTTCAACCAATTTAGAAAAGTTATATTCTGAATTGAAAAAATTATTTTTAACCAAAAACGAAACGAATTTTCCACAGAAAAACCAAAAAGATGAATTTTCCAGGAGGAAAATGATTTGCTAACAAGAAAGCTGATTTCCTACGAAAAAGTTATATTTTCTTAAATCCGTTTACTTTTCAACCAAATAGTTTAACGCACACCGAAAATATGAATTTTTGACAAAAAAGTTAATTTTCCACCGAATATTTTCATGTTTTTTGGTCGAAAATTAATCTGGTTTAGCTGAGAATGCAATAATTTCATATAAAATGAAAATATTTGGTGGAAAATTAACTGTTTTGTCAAAAATTCATATTTTCGGTGTGCGTTAAACTATTTGGTTGAAAAGTAAACGGATTTAAGAAAATATAACTTTTTCATAGAAAATCAGCTTTCTTGTTAGCAAATCATTTTCTTCCTGGAAAATTCATCTTTTTGGTTTGTCTGTGGAAAATTCGTTTCGTTTTTGGTTAAAAATAATTTTTTCAATTCAGAATATAACTTTCCTAATTTGGTTGAAAATTTAGGTTTTTGATCGAGATCTGATTTTTTCTAATTGAAAATTCATATAAATAATTAAAAATTTGTCATAAGGACAACCGCAGGATTTCGCCGGGAGCGGGTGATAATCTGAAAAATTGCACCCGCTTCCAACGAAATCGCGGTAAAATTTCAGCCACAACCACGTCTCACAACCGTGAGATAGGTGGTTACAGTCTGTAAAGGAATCAATACGACGATCCAGCAAAAGCCTCGTGCACCCTAAGAACACGGAGTGACCCAAGGACAACCGCCTTCTGCATTTTTCCCGCAAGTGTTCTAGCATATTGTTGACACGCAGGGATGCTTGTTAGGCTATTAGCAAGTGAAAGCTTGGCACCTTCAAGAGCGCCGATGATCAGGACGATCAGTTTAACAGAATATTCCGGGTACAATCGTTTGCAACTCCCTTATAAGGTCTCGATACCTCTCTTTCTTTTCATTCTCCTTGGCTATGATGTTTTTGTCAGCTGGTGTCGAAAATTCGATAACGAACATGGT
>NC_046666.1:90770847-90776887 GCF_010883055.1 Belonocnema kinseyi
ATATATTACTATATATCTATATATTACCGTACAAGGTACCCAACAAGATTGCTTCAATTCGTATTGTTTTAAATAAACTATGATTATTGTACAAACAAGAGTGAGACGCAATTGATGTTCAAGTGGACCTCTCCCAATTCGAAACAGAATATAATAAAAATTAGAGTTTATAATATTCGAAGAGTAGGGAGAAGTATTCTAGTTTTTCCACCCTTGTGCTCGCGAGTTGCCTAGTACGCGTGAACAAAGAAAAATAAATTACGAGTTTGAGAGAGAAGAGGCCTGTCGAGAAAAAGGACCCCACTTTCTTTTCTTTTTTTCACTGAGTTCGAGAAACGAGTTCCTAGTGTGGCATGAGGCCAAGTGCGACGTACATCTGCCGGATAATGAGTGCCGGAGACGACGCCGAACTTTGAAATCTTCGTTTTATGCTGGTTAAAGTACGACGGTGAAAAGATTTCTTTGTGCACGTGGACATTTAATCGAGATCCCAAAAAGTGTAAGGATGAGTCGCCTGGCGACTGGCCATCGAGAAAACTCATCACGAAACTAAACGCCGAAAATTCACATCAAAAAAATTTTGGCGTGGGCAACAATGAAATAGTCATCAGTTTCGAGACTCTAAGCCAAAAGGTCAGCCATGATGGATTCAACGCTGAGAGGCTCAGGAGGGCCAATCGACGAATTTGAACGCTTCCAACAAAACTTGTGTGCTAGAGGACAAAGCAGGAGACGAAACAGAGGGCGCTGACCTCGAATGTCAGGTAACACAACCTCTCATTCCAATTTCAACGAATCCCAGCAGAATAATTCCACGCTAGCATTGCAACGTGATATAAGCGAAATTACCGGAGATAGGACGATCACAAATGTTAACAATCGTCTACCGACAGATAACTTTAATTTTCAAAATGCGCCTAACTGTAATCCTGAAAACATGCAGAATAATTTTTCACCGAATATAAATCAAAGTGTATCAAGGTCGAAACCGACGCGTCCGTCAGTTTGCCTCGAGCTGTCGATTGCCAGGGTCCGTTCCGCCTGTTCAGGGACAGCAATTTGTTAATGTTCACTCTCAACCTATAAATAGTTTATCTAACTACGATCAAATGATGGGTATAGTGAATCAAATCATCCAACAAAATATGATGCTGAAGCAGCAGGAAAAGGGCCCTCATGAAGCTAAATTATGGCTTGAGCAGGTTGAAACGCCAGCATGCGTTAACAACTGGACAGGCTCAGTTCTAGTAACAGTAAAATGCCATTTGAGAGGGGCTGTGCGGGCTTGGTATTTGGGTCGCCGATGTGAATTGACGAACTGTCCATTATTACGACAAGCCTTTTGTTTTACCTTCCTTCGAGGGATTGACATGGCGGAAGCATTTATAAAAATGCAAAACTGAGTACAAAATCAAAATGAGACTTTATCTTCCTATTTCCATAATAAATTACAGCCCTATAAACATTTTCCGCTGAATTTTACCCAGACTAAAGAACAAATTCTTTCAAGTCATAAATCTCGCGATATTATGTTAAGTGCATCTGCAGCTTATCATGAAAACGAAGACGAGTTCTTCGCGAATCTCGGAAGGTTGGATCGGGCAGTAAAACATGTTTAAAAGAATCATATCCGGGTCGACAAGAAGAGCGTTGGTAATGCCGTTAATCCTAATAAAACAATAGACGCATCGCCAGTAAGTAGCAGTCAACATGCGTTATACGTCTTATATTTTGATTTTGCTGTTTTTTCTATATTATATTAAGGAACCGCATAGGGACCCAATGAGGTCTTTACGGGTACTTTGTAGACCCCGTAATAAGCTTAGAATAGAGAAAAATGAATATTTTCAGATTTCAGCGCAAAAGTGAAGATTATTCTATTATTTTGAACGCGCGCTTTTTCCATATGTCTAAAATGCCACCATAAGAATAGGGTATTTCCTAAACTTATTCACTTCTATTTCCATAGCGACCGCCACACAGTTTTCTATTCCCTCAAAGAGAACGTGTTTTCAATATATTTAATTCCTTCTAATTGTTTCGGTAACACAACTCGCAGAAATACTTTTTATTCCTCAGAAGTGGTCTTATTATGATTTTATTTAATTCCTTCTAATTAGTTCACAAAATTTGTGTAATAAGTTGGTTTGATTCCTTTATGCGGAATGTAAGTTCAGAAATTTTAATTCTAATCAATTCAACTCTGCCTCTCTAGAGTTGAAATTATTTAAATTCACACATTTGAATAGATTTCTTTGGTGTATTTTTTAAGACGTTTGAACAAATTATTAAAATATAAATAAATATAAATTTGAATATTTTTCGAATTTATAAGCTATAAAAAGATTTAATAATAAAAAATAAGTTAAATAAATGCTTTCGTTAAATTTTACTAAGTCGATTGAGAGGAATAGGATTTTCAATTTTTCTGTTCCCGTCAGGGGGATTTTTGGACGGAGGAAAAATCGCGTATTCATAGGAATACAAATTCTTAATTTTTCTGAATTCAACGCTTATTATCAGGGAGGCTCCATTCGGTTTCTTCGGTCCGCCAGGGAATTTACCGTAGTAACTGATTGTCAAGCACTAGTTTTCTCAAACGCAGCCAGAACAAAGTACCCGCAAGTTGTACGTTGGGCAAATAGCCTAAGCGATTATGATTACAGGATTCGCTATCGTAAGGAAGACCAAATGAGACATGTAGTCAAAGGGCGAACGTGGTGTAGTTTGCGACTTTCGATTAGAGGGAGGACTTTTATGACGATCAGAAAAACAAGATAACAGGGAGGTCTTGCTCTACGTGATACCATCAGCCATGCGAATAGCTCTGACAATTCGTTACCACCATCTAAACAATCATTTTGGTATCGATAAGGTCTTAGCAAAGATGCGTAATTATGAATATTTCGCTAACATCCGCACGTATCTCAAGAATCATATAGCAAGGTGTCTACCATGCTTAATGAGTAAGAAACCCAGAGGTCGATAACCAGGGGGATCACAACCTATCCTTCCGGGCGTACGACCATTTACGACAGTCTATTTATATCATTTGAGTCCTTTCCCAACAAGTAAACGCGGCCATTGATATACGCTAATGATAGCAGACAAACTAACCAAATATGTCATACTTGAAGCTACCAAAAACACGGATACAGCGAGAACAATTAAGCGGCTCAACGGAGTCATAGAACTTTTTTATACGCCCAATCCACTCATTTGTGATAGAGGTACGAGTTTCACCTCAGAAATGTTCCGAGAACTCTGCAAAAATCGAGGCATAAAACTAACATTCAACTCAAGTAGGCACCCTCAGGTAAACGGTCAGGTAGAGCGGGTTAATAAAACTATTCTAGCACCGTTGCGAGCTGGAGCCTGGGAGGGAACAAATTCAGAATGGAACAATACTCGTAAACAAATTGCGCGAGATATACATTCTTCGATTGATAAAAAAAAACCGGCAAAACACCGTTTGAAGCCTATACGGTTATCTACCCCGTTTCGAGGAAGATGCGACAAGAGAGCTTACGGAGCACTGCGAAACCTATCGAGATCCGAGCGAGTTACGGCTTGAAATAGTAAAAGAAATTGGAAAAGCTAAAACGGAGTATGAGAAAAGGTACGATGAGCACAGACATACCGGGATGGAGTACATTCTAGGCGATATAGTGTATCTGAGTGTAAACCCAATTGCGACTGGCGCAAGCACCAAACTCCAACCTCGTTATTGCCGACCACTTATAATCACGCGTCAAATTCCGGGTGAAACTTACGAAATCGAACCAATTGTAAAACATAGAAAGAAAAAATATCCATAGACAGCCCATGTGTTCTAGCTAAACAGCTGGCGAGGACCTCATAGGGACGAACTTGAAAACGAAGGATTGAGCGAAAACGAGGTTCGACAAACCGAAAACCTGTGCGTTCCAAAACAACATATATATGTATATAATAGTCACGCCTAAGAGATGTAAATAATATAAGGGTGTTAAAGAAAGAATCCCGACAGCCTTATCTAGTTATCTCATTTTAACTTCTCATCGAAACTGTAAATAAGTGTACGATAGTGTACTACCGCTACTGAAATGTAACGTACATTGGTGTAGTGAATTTAATATACATGTGTATTAAATTTAATATACAGGTCAGTGTAGAAATGTGCGTGAAAACTCAACGTGATTTAATTTCTTTAAATCTTGTCAAATATTATCAAATTAATTAATAATCTAGAATTCGTCGACTGAATTTTTATTCATTATGAAAGTGCAATGTAAAGGTAAAACTTTTTCCTAATTTCGCTCTAAATAGTCCAAATTTAAGGCGAAGTCAGTTAATTGTAGGTTAGGTCTGTTATTTATATGCTTGATTGAACTTTTCGACTTGAAATCCAATTTTATTTCTGGCTAACAGGAAGAAGGTACCATGTTTTATTATTCACAATCGAAAATTACTGCTAAACTTATTTTGAATTTGTGAAAAATGGAATTATCTGACTTTTCTTGTGATTAACATTAATGTACATGAAATTTAATAAGGTCGCTTTTAACGGCGATTTTATATGCTTGATATATTGATTTTAGTACGCTTGGGTATATTAAGTTTAATATTATTTTTAACAGTGTCCGGTTCGCACACTAATATTGTGCTATTTTGCTAATGATTTGCGCCCACGATTTACGCATGCACGCACCTAATATTGTGCTGCTAGAGGGGGCATCCGATAAGTCTGCAATTCCCGGAATTTTCCATTTGGATCTATGTTCAGAGAAGAGGGTCCGTGCTCGGCACAACGTTTGGGGAGGGAGTCAGTTGCGTTCTGGAAGCGAGTGAGGCGAGTTGGGAGAGACTTTTGTGTATTGTTTCAAGTAAACTGTCATTATTGGACAAAGAAGAGTGAGACGCAATTTATGGTCGAGTGGACCTCTCCCAATTCTCAATGGAATATAATAAAAATTTGAGTTTATAATACATCAGAGCAGGACATCTAGTCGCGGGACAAGTAGTGGCGGGACATCTAGTCGCCACGCGTAGTTCCCAAGCACTTTCAGTTGTAAAAACGTTATGACAGAGCAGAAAATGTCATTTAGTCCAAAAAAATTGGCGAATTTTTCAATTTTTAGGGGATCAACTACCCTTACACGCCGCCCATTATTCGAACATGCTTCAAATATCGTATAATGTTTTTAGTATAAGAATTGTAAATAAAGGTATGTATATATACACGGAGAAAGTTTGGATTGTAAAATTTGATATAATATTTATTTTTATAATAAAATAATAGCAAAATATGATTTAGCTCCAATATTTCAAGAATTATTATTGTGAATAAATAATTGTACACATACCAAAAGAAAGTGCCTATAATCGGTAGAAAAGACTGTGAAGTTTAAAAACACAATATGAAAGACATTCTTCTTAAGACCATTTTCCGTATTTCTAAATTTTCCTATATAAAATAGGAAATGATGCCATAGTCGAAAGAGCAAAATAAAATAAAAAATTGCATTCACTGTTTAATATATATTACAATTGCTCCCATGATAAATTTTATACATTGAACATACAAACAGATTTTAATATTATATTATAAGCTGAAAAAAATCGTGTAAGAAGAAAGCAGCGCTGGCGGGAATTAACCACGGGTCTGCAGGGCAGCAGAACGGAGAATTTTTCTTGAGATGAAACAAATTAAGAGATTTCGAAATTTTATTGTACTAATGAATCTTCGATCTAATATGTATACTTAAACAATATTCAAAAATTACGAAAATCTCATATCTTACATATATTTGATTTTTAATTCAAACAATGCACATCTTGGCACTACGACCAAGTGCGGCTGAGCGATTAGCGCCAAACAGCTGTGAGTCGCCTTCCTGCTCCATTATTGTAATTTGCTTAACCACTTTTCTCTGATTTTTTCAGAAGTTACTCCATTTGTTTCGAAAAAGTAGAAAGAAAGCGCATATCCCACAAACATGAAACCCCTTTCGGTGTCAGGAAAATTTTCAGAGTGCATTTTCAAAACCTCAAAAACGGA
>NC_046666.1:90776987-90784450 GCF_010883055.1 Belonocnema kinseyi
TCGAGGCGTCCTAACGATAGGATGCCAGCGCATCCGATCGACTAGATGATACTTAACCAAAAATATAAAGAATAAAAAGCTAACCAAGAAGTAACAACTAGAAAGTTTTAGATCGCGAAATTGGACAAGATGGAGCTAGAAGTTGGCCAAAACTAGAAGATGCTCGCACGCTCCGTCAAAACATTAAAGTCCTATCTCGAGCGAGTAATGAATGAAGGTGCCACTTCTCGCTTATAATCTAAACGCGAGAAGTGGCAACCTTCATGCTTTGCTCGCCCGAGATAGAACTTTCATGAATTGATGAAGCGAGTGAGCACCTTTTAGTTTTGGACAACTTCTAGCCTCATCTTGCTCAATTACGAGAGCAAGACTTTCTAGCGCTAACTTCTCGGTTAGTTTTTTATTGCTTTTATTTTTGGTTAAGTACCGTCAACTCGTGTCGCGTGCATCGACGTGCTACCCTCTTCAACTTTTCGACGTTTCTATGTCAACCGCGTCCTTTGCCCACGTCTACGTCAGTGGTATTATAAACTCAAATTTTTATTATATTACATTTCGAATTGGGAGAGGTCCACTCGAACATAAAAAAATACATTGAAAGCCAAACCGAACGTGCCGGTGATTTTCTGTTTCTCGATTCTCGGGCATGTCTTCGCCAGCAATATCTATAGCTGACTCGGGGGTGTCTGCACGCTGAAAATATTAAAATTAATGAGGGTCTAAAATTATTATATCTATTATTATGTTAAAATTAATTAATTTCTTTTACGGTTTCTTTTTAAAAAAGGGAAATTTTCGAGATACTAAATAAATTAAAAAAGAGTTCTTTTCGTACTTTAGATTTTCAGTAAAATTTCAAAAATTATTTTTTGAAACTTAATTTAAAATTTAAATGGAATTAAGATAAATTTAAAAAGTAACTAAATTTTAGTTTAATTTAGAATTTAGTTCAATTTAATAAAGTTTAGTTAAATTAATCCCTCGTATGGTTTATTTGAAAAGAGAAATTTTCGAGATACGATATAAATAAGTTATAAGAAAATTCTTTTCATATTTTAGAATTGTAGCGAAATTTTCAAAATGATCAAAAAATATATAATTTTTGCAAAAATTGTGAATTGAATGTTCGAATACTTCACTGTATAAATTTCTTCTATGTGTATTTTTAAGTCTTAAAATTTTATATTATTTTTTCGCATAATTAAGGTATAACTGAAGTAATATTTATACTTCTCTGTAGTGTCGAATTGACAATTTACATTTAATCCCCAGGGAAAATCTAAGGTTTTCACTACTAATTCAATTATTTCTAAAAATTGTATTAAAATTCTATTTTTTGTTGTTTTTTTTGTTTGTTTTTTTTTTTTAATTATTTGAAAAGTATAATCTTTTTTCTCATAATTTGAATAATTATAAAAACCAGTAACTAGACTGTGCCTTGCATAGATCTGAAAAGTTTCAATAAAATTTTACATTTAATTTAGTCAATTATGCAATTTAAGGTTTTAATTATTTTATAACGCATTTTTCTTGAATCACAACAAATTATTCTGCTTGAATCTTTTCTATTTAAATAATAATAAAAGCCCGAATTACTTTTAAATAGTATTTTTGTACTTTTTAAAATTTATATGTTTTTCTTGCCACAAAGGATACATTTTTTACTTTATTAATTATTGGGATCATTCTTTTTTTATATTAATTTAAATTTTTCTCTTTCAATAAAATCGATTCATGGAGTGAAATTCAAATTGGCAGTGTACCGAAAAAAGTCCAGATATTGGTACTGAAATTTCAGTATGCATAACAATGGTTGTTTACATTTTTCCAATATTCTGTCATTAATATGTCACTGAATTGGTCTCTAGATTTTTCTTTTTATTGTTTTAAAAGAAGTAAGACCTGAAACTTTAATTTTCGACTAAATATCATATTTTTAATGAAAAAAAGTGGTTTTATATCTACAAGTCTAGAAAGTGTCATAGAAAAATCTATAAAATAGAAGGACAAAAGACAGATTTTTCAACAACAAAAAATCTTGAACTGTATTAAAGTAGAACTTATACGAGGTGTGTTCAACAAATAAGGTAATTTTATGGTTTTCTCAAAAAATATTCATTTATTCCTCAATATTTATGTTGTCCCCTTCAAAGTAATCCCCCTCAGATATAATACACTTGTGCCACTAAAAGGACCTTGGAAAGAACCCAAATCTCTCAGTCTATCTCAGATACTAAATCGGTTCAAATCGACTCTGCTTATAGTCTCAAATGGGCCAGGCTATTTCGCTAGAGAGTACTCAGAGATTTCTATCGGTAGAGTGATGAATTTTCTCATTATACTTATTTATAATTATAATTTATATACTAATATACTATTTTAGAATTGAATTAAAAATGTAGTCTGTTTTGGCGTATCTCATTCCATTTACGAGATAGGTTGTATTAATTCCAATTTTAAACATTTAAACAAAGTTAGATTCCTCCATAAAAGAACTTATGGAAGCATATAGAAGAAAGCTCAATATGCAAAGTATCCCCTTTTGTCAAGGTATATTGCATATAGATGCATATAGAACTCGCACTTCTATAAGAATCTATATGGAATTACTAGTAGTCGCTAAGGTGTTATCTATAAGTTTCTGTTGGTATCTTTACTTTATTTTTGGAAATTCATCATTGATCATATAAAACACACCTTTGATTTTGGGTTTGCACCGTCATCTGAGTTGAAATCAGTGGCAGAGTCAACAGATCGTGAAGGGGGTTGCACGAATTTTCGCGATTTTGAATTCGCTACTTCTATTTTTAAATGATCCAAATTATCTAAATAAAACAAAGCGAGGTGCATTCGTTTCATTAATTAAATGTAATATTAGTTTACTATGAATTAGTTTTACAAATGTTGAATTGAGAATTGAGAATTATCTGCAGACTGGTCGAACAATCAGCCCTACAATATACCTTTTCAGCAAAAAAGTAAATTTTGCACCAAAAAAGACATCTGTTCCATTCCTCGGAAAAGCCGAGGCGAGACCAAGTAAGGACTAGACGGGACGAGGAAGAAATTGACGAGACAAACCGAGGAATGGGCTCAGGAAAACGAGACGGAGCCGAGGAATGAACGAGACGAAAGCGAGCCAGGCTCGATATTTCTCGTCTCGGACGGCATCACTAGTTCACAAGCGTCGATTGCCATATAGATCTTGCATAGGATCCGGGTAGAATTCTAATTTTATATGATTATTATTTTCATTTTGTTTCCATTGATCAGATCAAAACCGGGTAGGCGCGGGTAAAATATTTAAGCCACTTATTTGTATTGCCATTTCCCGGATAAGGACCGGGTAGACCCAGATAGATCTCACAAAATTAAATTAAAGACCAAATGAAAACCATATAGAACCGGGTAAGGACCGAAAGTGTATGTAACCGGTTCCTTTCCGGTTTCAATTTGATTTCAACCTGTCATTTTAAGCAGGGACCCGTGCAGAAATTCCAATTTGGATCTGATCAGGGCCAGATCGGGCAGAGTTTGGCTATCTAGATGCTATCTAGAAGCTATAGAACCCATCTAGAAGCTATCTAGATGGGTCTAGACTCGAAATGAAACGCGATGCCCGATCGGGGCCCAAGCGCTGCGCCCAGAGATAACCATACCTGGCCCCGATCGGGCCAATACTAATTTATTTTTCTTATTCTTAATTAAAAGGGATTCTTAAATAAAATAATATTAAAATCGAATATATCACCTCCTTAACTGAAATTTGAGATTATAAATATCAGGTTATCTAACAGATCGCGATATGAAAAAATTGGAGTATGTCCGATACTTTTTTTCGAGCAAACGGAAAAAGTCAAACGACGCAACATAACAGCCAGCATTTGTGTATGATAAACCATTTAGGTATTTTCAATATATTTTTGGTTTTAATTTCTAAATTGAAGTTGCTTTCAATTTCTATATTGAACCCAATGTGGAAAGTATCAAATCACCTTAAAATACGTGAAAATAAATGTTTATGACGTTATTGTTGATCTAATTCGTTTTCACATTCAACAAATGAAATATTACTTTTGCTTCTTTTCTTATAAATAAATAATCTCATTTCGAGACTAGGTTTCATCTTAACTTTATTAATAAATTTACTTATTATAGACTTCAACACGTAATTCAGGAATATTTTGAAGTATACTATACATACGTATTCGTGTTGTGCTCACTTTTGGCATTTTTTCCCACTTATTTTGTCACTTTTTCAAACAATAATGGAAATATTTTTGACGCTTGACACTTTGCGTTGAAACTTAGGCGATTTGGAGTCAACCCACTTTAGTCCCCGAAATTAATAGGGCGCCATCTACTGGCAAACTTGGCTGTTAAGTCGGGATCCAGACGGGGCAAAATTTAACAATCACAAAATTGTGTGCCCGATCTGGCCCAAATCGGAAATAAGGCAAACATTTGGCAATTTATGCACGGGGAGGTATAAATATTTTCTTTTATTCAAGATTTGTAATTCAGAACTTTTTTTGAGTAAATATTTAATATTCATACAAATATAAAATAACACAATATTACATTTTCCACTTCTCTTTTTCAAGTTTAGTCAATAAAAAGTCATTCGTTAGTGATTTCCTGGTATAAGGAATGTACTAATAGTATTAAATAGATTTTTTTTATCAAAATATTTAGGAGGTTCGAAATCCCAATAACAGTGCTTCATTTAATGCATTTAATGCCAAACCTTTCTACTAAATCACTTTCTTTTCTTTTAAATACCGTTTTCTATATTTCAGCCATCGTTTAAGCTGTTTAACACTGTGCTCTTCCACCGATTTGTGCACTAATTTTGCTCCTGGAACATCATCTTCCGCGATTTTTAAACATTTTTTTGAAGATGACTGATGTCAACAGATGTAAATAATGGGCTTGCTCGCCACACTTTTTGCACTTTTTTCGCAGTTTTTTTCTGAACATGCTTAAAATTTTGTTGCCTTTAAATTCTCATTTATTTACACATTTATTTTTCGTTGTTATTTTTATTTACAATATTTTCCATACATTTTGACACAAAACTGTTCGAAAAATACGGAAATGACGTAAAATTCTGGCACTTGCGCACTGTCGACGTCTAGGATAAAAAGGTCTATTATTTCAGATATCCCTCCATTAAATGTCTTATAAATCAATATAGACCTTCTATAAGTATCTAATTGTTCCTCATAGTTTTTATAAGTAGGACTTTTATGACGAAACGCTAATTACCTACTTCTATATGAATTAATATGTATCTTTCTAACATGTAATCTATATGGAATTACAAGGAAGATTTGAAGCGGTTTCTATATCGATATACAAATTAGATTTTTTTAACATTGTGCTAATTCCCTACTTCTATATGGTTTTATATGTATTCTCCTGACATGTAATCTATATGAAATTGCAAACAAGATTTTAACTGATTTCTATATGGATTTTATAAGTAGGACCTTTTTGACGACGCACTCATTACCTACTTCTATATGGATCTATATGGATAAAAAGGTAAAGGAAAAGGGGGAAAGAGAAAAACAGAAGGGGAAAGAGAAGAATAGGAAAAAGAACAAGGGTAAAGGGAACCATTCCCCTTCCCATTTACCCTTTTCTCATCCTCCTTGTCTTTTTCTTTCCCCTTTACCAATCCCCTTTCTACTTTCCTCTTTTAACCATTTCCCCTTTTATTCTTCTATTTCTCTTTAGCGTTTCCGCTTTCCGTTTACACCATTTTCCCTTTCCCCTTATGTTCATATCCCCGTTTCCTCTACTTTTTTCATATTCTCCACGTTCTCTTTTTATTTTTCCCATTTTCGTCTTTTCCTTTATCCTTTCTCTTTTCATCCTTTCCTCGTTTCTTTCAACCTTTTTTCTCTTTCCCCATTTCCCTTTTTTCCTCTTTCAATTTTCATCCTTTCTCCTTTTTCATTTTCCCTTTTGGAAAAACGGAAAGGGGGAAATGGAAAAATGAGAAAATGGGTGAAGGAAACGGGAAAAGGTTGGAAAGGGAAAGATTAAAAGGAGAAGGGGAAAGGGAAACAGAAAAAGGGAATAAGGAAAAAGGGAAAAACAAGGAGAAAATGAGACACCGGAAAGGGTGCAAAGGGAGAGGAAAAGAGGGAAAGAGATAAATAAAAGGGATAAGAGAATAGGAAAAAGAACAAGGGTAAAAGGAACGGGGAAATAGAGGAAAGGGAAAGGCGAAGGTGTGAAAAGGGAAAGGAGACGCGATTAAGGATAATGGGGAAATGGAAAAATAAGTAAAGGGAAAAGAAAAAGTTGTATTGAATTTGGAAAGGGGGAAGAAAAATTCAAGGGGGATGTGAAAGGGGTAAAGGGAAAGGCAAATAAGAAAGGGGGAAGGAAAATGGTGAAAGAGATAACTAAAAGAGATTTCTTTGGCCGAGACCATGCGCGAGTGCAATAAAGTAGTTAGTACTTCAATTGTAGTACATATTTTCCTAAATTAGCAACTGGATTCTTTTAGACTAATTTATTATTAGCATTGTTATTAATATACATATTTAATTTAAACAAATCACATAATTTAAATTCTTGAGGAACCTATGGTAGAAAAATTTGATGAAAAATCCACCCCCCGCAGGAAGTGACCTTGGGTCGATTAAAATTCTTGATTAAAAAAAAAAAAGATTACTTTGTTGGAATAAATGTTTATTTGTCATTAATAATTTCATTATAGCAATGAAATGAAATATGTTCTTCCAACGAAGAAATAAGAATTTACGTAAACACAATACCTTGTTCATCTAAATAAATACATGTATCCTTTGTAAGAAAAAAATATATACTGTAATTTAATTAATATTATCTTGAATCAAATTATTATTTCTTTGATTTAAATAAACCTCAGTTCTTGATTCAAGTATTGAAAAATTATTAATTCAAATGTATCTCGAATCAGTTCAAAGAATCGAACTGTTTGAATCAAATATAGATTTCTTTGAACGACTAATCACATTTCAACGAATCTAGACCTTTTGAATTAAGGAAATCATTTTCTTGAATGTAAGAAATATGTATTTTCATCGAGAAAATACAGCCAAAGAATTCATTTTTTTTAAATCATCAAAAGATATATGCCTGGTTTAAATAAAAATTACTTCTGTTAAAGAATATTTCCTTCATGCTAAGAAATAGGATTCAAGTAAATAAATTTACTTGGTGCTAAGAATGATTTTTTTCAGTGTAAGTATTTTTTTACGATGTCTTCTTAATAAATTACTTATCACGGTATTTTCATGAATAACTTTTTTTTCACGGCGTTTTCACAAAACATATATATTTTCATGGGGTTTTCACGAGTAAACATTTTCCTCGCGGCATTTCTTAAAAAGTGTTTCTTTTCGCAGTGTTTACGTGTTTAAAGTGTTTCGCCAGATAATTTATTGGTTTATTCTCCTAAGCTC
>NC_046666.1:90784550-90785689 GCF_010883055.1 Belonocnema kinseyi
AAACGTTAGCTCACAAGACATTGACTGATCCTTCACATTTCTGTGGAAGATACCGTGCATCCTCTTATCTAGGAGCTGTTCACGAAAGTTTTTCTCTTGTCCGAGTGTTTCAGCAGCCTCCTCCGCTGCTTTGTACAGAAATGCTCCTTTGCCTACTTCCTCGTGATTCCTGACCATTTTAAGAACAGGGCCTCTTCCATTTGCAACTCTATGTGCTGTACCCAGAATAATCCTGTTGTGAAGACATTCAAGACTCAATATTCCGCGAGCCCCTTGACGGCGTGAGATGTACAGTCGCGGAACGGAAGACTTAAGATGCATGCTTTTGTTCATGTGCATAACCTTTCTTGTCCCGATATCAAGGGATCTGAGCTCGTTCTTCGGCCATATAACTACTCCAAATGAATAGAGTACTGCCGTAGAACTATAGTAAGTCGCTCCCCGAGCTCTAGAGTGGTCGGCATTGTTGGCGGACCCATTGTCGGGAGCTCTGCGCGTTTTGTTGTTTTGAAACGCACTTACTACAACTATGTTTGGTGTTGTCATTGTTGTTACTACTCGGGTTGCGGATAGAGGGTCCTTGTACCAAGAGTTTCTGCTGAATATGGTTACAAAAATAAATAGGCAGTCGCGGACAATTGTCCAGGGGTGGTCCCGAAGGAATTAACCCCCAAGCGGAGGTGTGAAAACCGTAAGTGCGGTTCAAAACAACAGAACGCGCAGGGCTCCCGACAATGGGTCGGTCAACAATGCCGACCAATCTGGAGCTGGGGGAGCCAATGAAAATGGATTCAATGCGATGGATCGGCGGGATCTCGTGACCTTTGGGTGGACGAAGAAACTGAATCACGACTTGCTAGACTGCTACAATGCGAGTGTGGCCCGTGAACGGGGTTACATGGCACGGCTGCATGCTCTGTGGTGCGAGAAACACCCGGAGCTATCGCACTTTTCGCAGCAACATCTGCGAAACCATGCTGAACTACTCCGTAAAAGGGGCTAGGTAAGCGGAACGCCTACTCTACCACAGCTACAAAAAGCCGGCAACAAAGAGAGGCGACACTAAGACCAACCGCGGGCAGGCATCCAATAGATGAAGAGCGATGCTTTACGACCCGGAGAAACATCAACACCAAGGT
>NC_046666.1:90785789-90792104 GCF_010883055.1 Belonocnema kinseyi
TTAGGGTGCACGAGGCTTTTGCTGGATCGTCGTATTGATTCCTTTACAGACTGTAACCACCTATCTCACGGTTGTGAGACGTGGTTATGGCTGAAATTTTTCTGCGATTTCGCTGGAAGCGGGTGCAATTATTCAGATTAGCACCCGCTCCCGGCGAAATCCTGCGGTTGTCCTTATGACAAATTTTTAAATAATATATGTATATCGCCGGTGCTTAGGAGAATGAACCCATAAATTATCTGGCGAAACACTTTAAACACGTAAACACTGCGAAAAGAAACCCTTTTTAAGAAACGCCGAGAGGAAAAAGTTTACTCGTGAAAACCCCATGAAAATATGTATGTTTTGTGAAAACGCCGTGAAAAAAAAGTTATTCATGAAAATACCGTGATAAGTAACTTATTAAGAATGCATCGTAAAAAAATACTTACACTGAAAAAAATCATTCTTAGCACCAAGCAAATTTATTTACTTGAATCCTATTTCTTAGCATGAAGGAAATATTCTTTAACAGAAGTAATTTTTATTTAAACCAGGCATATATCTTTTGATGATTTAAAAAAAATGAATTCTTTGGCTGTATTTTCTCGATGAAAATACATATTTCTTACATTCAAGAAAATGATTTCCTTAATTCAAAAGGTCTAGATTCGTTGAAATGTGATTAGTCGTTCAAAGAAATATATATTTGATTCAAACAGTTCGATTCTTTGAACTGATTCGAGACACATTTGAATCAATAATTTTTCAATACTTGAATCAAGAACTGAGGTTTATTTAAATCAAAGAAATAATAATTTGATTCAAAATAATATTAATTAAATTACAGTATATATTTTTTTGTTACAAAGGATACATGTATTTATTTAGATGAACAAGGTATTGTGTTTACGTAAATTCTTATTTCTTCGGTGGAAGAAAATATTTCATTTAATTGCTATAATTAAATTATTAATGACAAATAAACATTTATTCCAACAAAGTAATCTTTTTTTTTTTAATCAAGAATTTCAATCGACCCAAGGTCACTTCCTGCGGGGGGTGGATTTTTCATCAAATTTTTCTACCATAGGTTCATCAAGATTTTAAATTATGTGATTTGTTTAAATTAAATATGTATATTAATAACAATGTTAATTATAAATTAGTCTAAAAGAATCCAGTTGCTAATTTAGGAAAACATGTACTACAATTGAAGTACTAACTACTTTATTGCACTCGCGCATGGTCTAGGCCAAAGAAATCTTTTTTTGAGTTAGAGATATATTTTTGTGCTTCAAATATTCAGAAACTTGATGTGGGGAAATATTTGTTTGAGTCTATAAAATATTGGCTTGACCTTAAAATATATTTCTTTCCTTAAATTCATATTTCCCCATCTCAAAGAAATATTCATTCCAATTCATGGCACATTCATTTGAAACACTTAGTCATTCATTTGGAGTAAAATGTATTTTTTTTCTTCAATTAAGATTTCTTTGATTCAAAGAAATATTACGCTTCAACCAACATGTCGTATTTATTTGCCTTAAATAAATGTTTCTTTGAAAATAAACAGGACTTTCACTTACTTCAGCCAAGTCAAATTAACTTGGTACGAGTAATCCTTTTTTTCAATGTATGAAAACGCTCGGGAAGCAAATCTTTTCACATCGTTTCTTCAAGTAAATAATTACCTTTTCCTATTGTTATAATTATAATGGTTTATTATTTTATTAGTAATAAAATATCTTATATAATTTAACATTAAGTGCTTGTATTGTTTAGATTAACCTTTTGTTTCACGTATTTTTATTTTTAGTGAATTTACTTGGAAAATTCTTACTCGGGGATTTTTGGGGTCGTTGCTTACCAAACTGAAGTCAGAAGTTCGAAATTTTCAATTCAAGATGGCGGAATCAAGATGGCGATTTGAAAATGTTGAAAAAATAGTTATATGAGTTTGAAAATATGTACTTGAGGTTTTTTTGGAGTCGTTGATTACGAATCTGAAGTCAGAATTTTGAAATTACTAATTCAAGAGGGCGGATTCAAGATGGCAATTTCAACATTTTGAATAAAGAGATATATGAGCTTGAAACTTTATAATCTGGTTTCTTTGGGATCGCTTATTACGAATTTGAAGTCAGAATTTGGAAATATTCAAATTCAAGATAGAAGATTCAAGATGGCGGTTTTAAAATTTTGAAAAAAATATATATGAACTTCAAAATCTATACCCAGGGGTTTTTGGGGTCGATGATCACGATCACTGATCTACGATTAGATTCTCGTAATTCTTCAAAATAGATCTCATATGGCCAACAATGACACATAAATTAAGGTTGAAATGTTGATGAAATTTTTTTAATTTACTCTTACTGAGCGTAATCCAAAAATTCCATAAATGCTTACATCATTAAAATCAAAGTATTTAAAATCTCATCTACGATTTCAAAGATTTACGTATCAATGTAAACTAAATTTTGTTGCCATTAATACATAATTGTCGTCCGTCATATTGGATCCGCCATTTTGTTTTCGGAATTTTTGACGTGGGATTCGTAATCAGCGACCTTAAAAACCCGTATGTAATCGAATTTGGCTCATTTTATGACCATTTTCTAAGTTCGACCACCTTTTTCCGATTTTTGACCACTGTGTGGCAGCGTGAAACACACGATTTTAACTTGATATTTATTTATAGTTTTTTGCATAGTCCGACAATAATACTTTTTTCATGGCAAAATTATTATTATAGTTTTTTCTTGGAATAAAACAGTTTAATTAGATGTTTTAACGAATACGGTCTTTTTTCACGGCTTTTTCAAAAATAAGGTTTTTTTTAACGGTTTGTTCATAGGTAAGGTTTCTTTTCACGGCGCTTATAGGATAAAGGTTTTTTCTTAGCATTTACCGAAATATATTTTTTCCTAGCATTTTACTGAGATGTGTTCTTCTTCACGGTATTTTAAAACAATGTTTTTTTTTAAAGCGACTTAATAAACAATTTATTTCTCACGGCGTCTTTGGAAAAGGTTTTTCTTCATAGCTTTATTTTGTAGGTTTTTTTCATAAGCACCGGCGATATAATATATAATATATATTTCCATATAAGCAAAGGTTTTGTTACAATTTATCAAGCAAAATGCTTTTAATTCGGGACACCCCCACTACCTTTATCCACTATCCAGCCATAAAGATCATTGGCAAAGATTCATTATTTTAAGATGTCGAGATAGTGTACTCGGAGAGATTCAATGTTAAAAATTAATGTAATTATTATTATTTAATTAATTATTCTAGACAGCAGACGCCGAATTTAGTAACAATTTTTGCAGAAATAATTTGCAAACTATTTTCTACGTTCTTATTCGAAAATATTTAGTATTCTTATATATCGAGATAGTGCCCTCGGAGAGATTCAGTGTTGTTACTAAATTCGACGTCTGCTGTGTAGAATAATTTGTATTTTAATTAATTTTTTAAGATCGAATCTCTTCGAGGGAACTCTCTCGATATCTAAGAATAATGAATCTTTGCGAATAAGGACGTAGAAAACAGTTTGCAAATTTTTCCTGAAAAAATTGTTACTAAATTCGACGCCTGCTGTGTAGAATAATTTCTATTTTAATTTATTTTTAACATTGAATATCTCCGAGGGCACTATCTCGATATCTAACAAATATGAACATTTCAACCAATCATTTTTTTTTAATTGAAAAATTATCATCAATTATTATTAGCGAGGCATCCTTTTATCACTTTCCAGAGTTTTCCTATTCCGAAAACAAGTAACACATGACAATAAACAATTCCAAAAATAAAGAACACAAGTCGCATTTTTATTCCAATTAAAAATTCCCGCCAGGAGGAGTGAAACTTTACCGACAGTACACATCTTAGTAGTACGATCAAGTGCGGCTGAGCGATCAGCGCCAAACAGCTGTGAGTCGCCTTCGTGCTGCATTCGTGGAGTTTCCTTAACCACTTTCCTCTCATTTTTTAGCAGTTACTCGATTTGTTTCGAAAAAGTAGATAGAAAGCGCATATCCCACAAACGTGAAACCCCTTTCGGTATCAGGAAAATCTTCAGAGTGCATTTTTAAAACCTCAAAACCGAATTATCATCCACCGCTGGTAAGTTTTGAGTTTCTCATAGATTTCGCCATTTTTGTGCGCACCGTTCCAACAGCCTTAAAAAGAATATGGCGGCTTTTTGATTTGGTTTTAAAAGTCTTAGCATACTCGAGAAATAAAGAATAATTAAAACTGGGCGTTAAAGTAGGTTTAATTGGACTCAAATCAGTAAGGTATAAACAGGGGGAACAAATCTTTTTCTGAAACATGGGTTTATCAATCTTTTATTTCTGGTCTTACAATAGTCTTAATGCATACCAGACCCTCAAACGAGGCTAACCGTGATTTTTAAGATTTATGAACTTAGAAATGCTTTAAAATTTGCATATATTTACAAGTTTCTACCGTTCCTATTTGTGGCAACTAAAAATTTTCTATTCCATTGTTTCAAAGTTTCTTATTATTACATATAAAACAGACGAGAATCTTATGATACAAGTATAAACTGCATTAATACTAAACAGACTAGAGATCATGCGAGAAGTTCTTGCAAAGCTAAAAAGTCTTGTTCGTTAGGTTCTTCTTTGATTCTGTAGCTACTAGCAAGAGCAAAATGTCGGTGCAATGCAGCAAATCCGAGACTCGGATCTGTTTCTTCTTCAACAATCGGAGTAACTCCCATTTCAGCCATTTGATTTTTGCTCACCTTAGTTAAAAAGCATGTATAATATGTAGATTATTAAATCCGAAATTCCCTCTTAGTGCTTCCTCATTTTCAATCAAATTGGAGTACGGTAATAAAGGAGACTGAAGTCACTTTTTAAAATTGTTTTGGGCCATTTTGGTTTTCCGTAATTCAATTCTTAACTTTTCGCCACTTGCCGCTAGACTTGAAGTGGTTAATTTTATAATAATTTAAAAAAATACTTACCTCGAAACGCTGCGGTTTATACATAGCGAGTTTACGTGTTCCTGGCGAACTTTGTATGAGATTTTGTATGGTAGGATGTGAAATTCCAAAGAAATCTGCACCCTTTGATGGAAGTGAGCACAAGGCGGAAGAAATCGCTGTTAGTAAACGAGAATGACACTCGTCAGGGCTGGAACCCACCAGCGGCTGATCGAGATCATTGTCAGAAGCAATTTCGAATCTGAAAAATCCTTGTCATATTAAAGTATGTAGTAACTTTAGTTTTATTTGTTTACTTTCACGTTAAGTCTTCTTTCGATTTTTCTAAAATTATCAGGTTCTATTTATTTAAAATTCAGAGACGGAAAGTATAAGAATTACCTCGGTTTCGGACCACCATCTAATATTTTGCAAGTGTACAAACTTTTGATCCGCGCGTCCCTTAAACTAGCAAAAACTCTAGTGCTACAATAACCCACGGGATAAATTACATCTTCTGAATGATAAGTGAGTCGATCTGAAACAACTTCGCCTAAAGAATAAACAGTAAGATCTCCTAAACTTATAGGAAATATTGGCCTTCCATGGACGTCCAATGGTATTAATTGTACTACTTTTCGAGTTGCTTTACTGTACCGTTTTGGTTTGCTTTTTCCGTCTAAAAATCAGAATACAGAATATAAGTTTCCATGTATTGTTTAATTGAAACAACAAAGTGCCCAAAATCAGAAAATTTTTAATGCAGTCTGAGTTGCGTCAAATACTTGAAATAAGAATTTATGGTAGTCGGTCCCAATTATATTTTAGATTGAATTTGTGGGAAATTTTAGTATAGAAAATAAACTAAATACACGTGAGATTTTTCGGTATTTGTTTCGATACTAAATTTTAGTAACACCATAAAGGAGAATCTTGACAAATTCATAAGCCAAAAGTTTCGCATTGCGTTCCCTCAGTTAGAGAATGTAAGATAGTGATATTTTCTAAGATCGAAATTTGAGAATTAACTAAAAGTTCGAAGTCAGCGTTTTTATATGTATTTTATAATTGTATTGAAAATGTGTTTACAATAAATACCTGAAACATCAGTTGAATTCCGTTTTTTCAAACTCTTTTTAGGTGTTATACCATCAGAGCTTACAGATGATGAATTATTATTGATTTGTGATCTTAGTAATACTGAACTTGCATCAACTTCGCCTTGCTGTTGCAATAACTTTCTCAATAGAAATAGCCTCTCTTCTTTAACGACTACGAGGTTCTCCTGCGTTTGTGCAACCTGATCACACAAAGCTGCATTTTCCTATGAATTCGCGAGTATAATATTCAGTTGAACCAGTTTCGCA
>NC_046666.1:90792204-90797256 GCF_010883055.1 Belonocnema kinseyi
TTATTGTCCACCCCCACCCTCCACGCAGCCCCCAAAAAATTCCAAAACTAAATTTTTACGTATTATTGGTACTTTTTAGACATTTTTGTCATCTTTTTCATACAAATAATTACTAATGGAAATTGAAATATTCACCATGAATTTTTAAACAATATTCAATTGTTTAAATAAATTTAAATTATTTAAACAATTATTTATTTCCAAAAAATGTAAAAAATAATCTATGTTCTGATTGAAATGCAATATTTTGTCATTGTTTGAAAAAGTAAATTTTTATAAAGATATTATGTAATTATTTAAACAATTATTTATTGTTTATTTTTTTAATTTCTTAAAATTCAGCCAGAAATGTCCACTTTTTTCAAATTGGTATCCTGTGCTACTTTTTGTAGAATAATTATATAATTTTGAGACATTTCTTCTAATGTTCAACAAATTTCTATTTATTCATTATTATATGTGTTAAAACAATTAAAAAGTGGCTAAGAGATTCTTTCTGTACACTATACAGCCAGAAACATAATTGTATGTGTTCTATTTTATTTCAATTTTTTAGTTAACGAAAAAGAACTGCTTAATCAAATGAAGATTGTTTAAGCAAATAGAAATTTATTAAACATTAATAGAAATGTATAAAAATAATGTAATTATTTAACAAAACGTGGCATAGCATATTAATTTTAAAAGGAAGTTGATATCTCTGGATCAATTTTCAGAAATATTGAAGATGGATGATAAATAATTGTTTAAATAATTACATAATATTTTTAGAAAAATTTAATGCTCGAAAAAATGATAATTACATTTCAATCAGAAAACACAATGATTTTTTACATTTTTTGGGAACATATAATTGTTTAAATAATTTCTCTTTCTTTAAACAATTGAAGATTGTTTACAAAGACATGAGAAATATTCAAATTGTTCATTAGTAATTATTTGTATAAAAAAGGCGACGGAAATTGCTAAAAAATAACAATAATACGTAAAAATGTAGTTTTTTTATTTTGGGGTCATATTTGGGGGGCTGCGGGGAGGGTGAGTTGGAAATGAAAGTTATTAGTATGGTTTTATTTTGTAGACACTCCTCTTCAATCCCTAGAAAGTTTGGTATGTTTCGATGAAACCCTAGAACATGAGTTCAATTTTTCGAAAATAATTAAATAAGAAAAAAGTACGTAGTACTTTTTTGAAAAAAGTAAGTAGTAGTCCGGCTATCTTTTAGGAAAAATTGTAAGTATAGAAAAATTATTATAGTCCTATAATTATTTTCCTATGATGAAACTACTATAATTTTTGCACGACTTTATGACTACTGATAACAATAATAATTCGATTAATTATAAGAAAATGATATTATAATAATTATATAAATTAATAATATTGAAATATTGAAATAATTATTTCAAAAAGTAGAAGATACCCATAACTTTTAAGTTTCATTATACCTTCATTCTTAAACAAAGCTTCTTTAAATATGTCACTTTATATCAACTATTGTATGAGTAGTTCAAAATAAATGATTCATTTATACTTCCTTCTACTTTTTGCAATAATTATTTTAATATTATTAATTTCGATAATTATTTTACTACAATTTTTTCTAAAATTATTTCAATCATTATTCCTGTAATCGCGAAAAAATTATAGGAAATTCATTATAGGTCTATAATGATTTCGACGACAATAAAAGATCAGAAGACCAGATGTAAACATTTTATTTGTCTTTCTTTTTAATTACTTCCTTATTTTTTAAACCAAAAATCCTCCCGAACGAAAAGGAATTTAAGTGAGGAACAAACATAATCAACAGATGAGGAACAGCCACAGCCGGGGAAAGACAGCTATTTTTAGATTAAAATTCAGAAATCGCAATTCAATAAATTAAAATTGTATCAGTTCATTCATTTTAAAAATTTTAATCAAATAAATTATTATAAATATATTGGTTATAAGAAAATATTTTAATGCACTCAATTTTGATACTTATTTTTACTCGAATCAACCGCCTTAATTGTTGTACTCTTGCAAACATTTTGGGCTTACATTTTATAAATTATTATATAAATATTATTGTTTTTAAGAAAATTTCCCATTTAGCGGAATGTTAAAGTAGGAACACGTGCGAGAAGCGCCGCCATCCGGCGATATTTCGCACATAGAAACGCATAGCAATAAGGTCCGAAACTTTTATAGCTGAAATACAGAGTCGGATAGGGTTGGGCAGCACCGAATATCGTCAATGACGTCATAATAACATGCACACATAACTTCAAAAGACCAGACACTTCTAAAAAATCAGGAAACATAGGTTGTTAACAATACAATAATGGCAAATGTATACGAAAATTATTACAGTGATTACCATAAAAATGCAGAATTTCAGCAGAACTTAAAGTACAAAAAGAAATACCAAAAGTTGAAAAGGATTGTTAAAAATACAGTATTTGTAAGTTATCTTTTCTAAAAGTAAACTTATTATAATTTCGTTTAGTAATTTTTTACTCAAATGCGAATGGATAAGAAATAATCCGCTTTCAATTTTAAAAACAACAGCTGAGACTAAATTTTTGTATGATTTTAATTGCTCATAGAGAAAGCTTTAAAACGATGTCTAAAATTGATTAGCTCGTTGAGTCTGATCAGATGAAAACAAAAGAACGTTTCGATTTAATTTTATATTTTTCTCTGACAAAAATCCTTTCAAATAAGAATTTAAGGTAGATGACCAAGTAATCGTGCGATTTGGGTATAAGTGTCCTAAATAAGTATTTTCACCATAGAACGATAACTGAGTCAACATTTTATCTCAAATGATTTAAAAAAAAAAAATAATTGATGTATTTGTATGAAATCTAAATAGAAAAATCCAATCAGAATGTATTTCACGTTAGTGTAAGCGATTTGGCATTCGTAAATACAACATAACCTCTTAAACTTGTTTCATTCTCGCACGAAGACTGGGTCGAAACCGCATGATTCCTCGCGGACATGAATGAATTCCGAATCGTGATTACTGGGACAATCAAAGAAATCTCTGAAAATCACGATTACTGGGACATTGGTCCTATTTGGAATTTAATTATATTTAAGAAAATTTTAATATAAATTTGCTGTAGATATCTAAATTTGACTGAAACATCCTATTTTTTGCAAAAAAGATTAAGTAATTAAAATTCTTTATATAACAATAAGTACAGTTAAAAATGGAACTTGCTTCTAGTTTTTACCAAAGTTTCACCTGAGGGAGATTTTTCGTGTATTTCCAAAAAATCTAAGAGTAGGACAAAGACCTAGTATCTATAATTTCAAATTATTTGATTGATATAAACATTTTTAATCTAAGAATGTGAAGTTAGAAACTAAAGTTAATTTCTATCTTCTAAAATACTAAACCGAAAAAACAAAAATTGTGGATATAAACTTTCTTTAGAAATACAATGTTAAAAAAGTATTTAAAATGTCCAGCCATCAGGCTGCTCCGAACTTCAAATTCAAAATATAAAATCTGAAATAATGGTTAAACAAGCTTTTTAATAAGGGGCTGTTCAAAAAGTACTAACGCCTGTATGGTAAGGGGGGGGGGGCAGGACAAAGCGTTATGTATTTTTTAAACGGCCCATAATTGAGATCCATAGAAATAATCATTCTCAATTTTCAATATTTTCAAGTTAAGCGACTGTTGGTTCTCGCGCTTCGCGCTCGATAATGTATTTACCTCGCACTTCGTGCTCGATCTTTGTGCATAGAAATTTTAAAACTAAAGTTGAAAGCATCAATAACAGTAATTTGGCGATTGTAAATTCTCTTGTGTTAAAGCTCCTTCGGCTTTAACGAACACATTCTCATCACGTATCTCGTGCTTCGCACTGTAGTTTATCCCTGAAAGTTCATATCATTCCCATAAATATATTATTATAATTCCTAACTTGCGTTGGTATTAAAACAGGCGAAGTTTCATTGTCCCGTTTTAAAAAATGCTCATTCTTTAAAAAAAATGTTTGTTAAGCGTTCTATTGCAACTTTTGTCTTTTTTTCATAAACTGAATTTGCTCATTTCCAATGTTTTCTTTATGATTTAAACTTTACACATACGGTCTACTGCGAAACCTTGCCGGATTTCAACTTCTAAATTATACCAAATTATGTATTGAAATACTGTGAAATTTTTGCATGAAAAAATGTAACTTGGATTTTCCATTATTTTGTATGCTATCAAAATTTGAATATTTGATTTATCAAGAAAGTTCAAAAAGTTTCAAAAATATTCAAAATGCGCTCACTTTTTGAATTTTTATCCAAAATGACAGGCTAACGAACTTGACCTTTTGTTTAGGACACTGAACGAGTGTGCTAAAGGCCAATATAAAAGATTCATTTTTTCAAAAATTATCGTGTTCACAGACAGACATAGATACAGAGAAACAGACATACATACAGACAGACTCATTCACAAAAACCTGTTTTTCGGATTCAGGGGGTCTCAAAACGTGAACATTTGACAAAAACTGAGCGGGGGGGGGGGGGCAAATTTTACACAAAACTAATACCTTCTCTGATGAGAATGTAAAAATAAAAGAAAAATGGAAAGTTAATAGATACTACTTGTAGGTAATAGTTTTTCAAAGTTTGTAACTTGACATAATGTTATCTTTTCTTACATACAAAAAAATGCGTTTGACAGAAATTCTCAATAATACCGAAGTGCTTTCTCGTTATAGATTCAGAGCATAATCTGATAATATGTGTCATGCAATATTTTTAGCTCTAATTAGGGGAAAAAATTGTATTCTATACGTGTTATAATTGCAGTAAATCCATATTTGAAAATGACACGGCGAATTAATTCGATTACGTTTCCTCATCCAAAAATCAGTTCAAGTTTTAGTTTTTGAGTTATCAAATGCTTAGGCTACACCAATCAGGAGCGCGATGTGTGTCTGAACGGGAGTCCAATGCAGTGTAGTGATGGCTGTTCTCACATATCTAACCCCACCTGGGCGCTGTCTTCAATAACACTTCGTTGGACTCTCGCTATATGTATGCATGTAT
>NC_046666.1:90797356-90799432 GCF_010883055.1 Belonocnema kinseyi
TTCAGTCAGAGAAAACGTTTTCAATCTCGTCGCCTAAAGCCGTTGCATTTTTATTTGATTTATAAATATTTTCGGAGGTCATTTTATCAAACATGCTCTTACTAGGCTTAAAAGCAACGCAGCAGCCTCCATTCTCGCGGAACAGCAGCATCAGCATGTAGCACGCCGCACACAGTCGTAGTCAGCATGCGGTTTCTTTTCTTAGGTTTAATATCGTTGATTTTTGAAAACTTCCTCTCACAGTCAGCGTTAGAAATGGGAATAGACAGAGTCTCTAAAGCAAAAAGCGCCAGAATGGAGAAGGGCCTCTCTGCAATTTTAGTCTCGAAAACATATAACTGAAACATAAATTGTATAACTGACTTTTTGCAGAGAAAATTATTAAAAGTTATGTCTTACAAAAGTGAGATATAATCAATTCATCGAAAATTAAACAAATTAATTACCTTGTGCCAAAACTCTTCGGGGTCTTTTGTACACTTCAATTCTTGCGGCAAATTCTCACCTTAGAAGGGTAGAGCTCTCCACTGGTCATCTAATGCTTGCAATTTCCCTAAAATAAAAAGTTTTAAATAACAATGGGGTACCATTTTGCCCCCTTACTAATTTTTATAAAGTAATGCGTGAGTGAATGCAAGAGCATGTGAAAAAAAGAAATATGGTGTGTGACATTGTGTAAGAAAAACGTATGACAACTATAATAAAATTTTAAGAGTTAATTTAATTAAATTAATAAAAATAAATTCATTTTTAATTTTAAGTTCTTTCCTTATATTATAATATATTCACTCGCCTGTATCTTGTGGGTCCATTATTCGCGGCTGCAGAACTGCCAAAGTATAAAGCGAAGGTGTCCTTTCCCTTTCTTTTTGAGAAAGAGCTGTTTGTTGCGCCAACACGTTTAAACGTTGCATGACAGGATCATCAAAGTCATACCTTTAATAATTATTAACGGCGAATATAATATAGATTTATATCTCTCTAAATCTGAATAAAATAATTTTTTGTTTTGTAAACAAAAAATAAATACCTTTGCTTCAATTGGACGCACAGAGTGACAAGGAATAGGCGACATTTTATCTTTAAATCTTTCGCTGCTTGTTCCTTGTTACTTAGTTCAGGTAGGAGGAGATGCTTCATAACATTAATTCCCAAGTACAATTGGTTCAGAGGCACCCACTTTGACTCATCATCTGGACGGATGTCATTAACTGGCGTCATACAGATATAATCCCTTCTCATGAAAAATGTTAAAAGTTCTGTATAACAATCCACCATTCTTTCATGAACGAATGTGGCAACTGGCTTCTTCGATTGAAAATATTCGTTCATTTTTGTCACTTTAGGAAGGACCCACTCTAAGAAAAAGTAAAAAGCTTTTGTAATGGGGTCATTTAAAAGAATATGTATTATTTCAGCTGACTCCAGGCGTTCTCCAAGCCACTTGGCATCGAAGAAAAACCGCAAAGCATCCCACTGGTTTAAAATCCTAACGATTACAGGAAGAAGCGACAACCATTTTGTTTGGCTAGGCTGAAGCATTCTCAAAATATCCAATTCAAGAAAAACCTGAAATTCAGCAAATTGTGCCCGTCTTTTAGCACTGCTGTTGAAGAAGTTGTAAATGTGACGAGCTAGATCTTCGCATGAACGTGGCAGACACTTGCAGGCCTCACTACAGCAAAGGTGAAGAGAGTGGAAAATGCACTTGCACACCCGTAGTCCTGGACACAATTCTCTCATTCTTGAGGCAACGCTGTTGTTACAACCCATCATGACGTTACAACCGTCTGATCCGAACCCAATCACATTTTTGAATGGTATTTCATATCTATAAAACGAAGTTTTTATTAGCTCAAACAGTCTCTCAGCCGTAGCGCCCTCTTCCGCTCCATGGGAATCATCTTCGCTGAACACTTGTTGCAGATCCCAGAATCGAAATACAATCCTACCTTGAGTTCTGCAATAAAATCGAAGCATAACACAAGAAGTTTTTACAGAAGAAATATCAGTAGATTCATCTGTCAGAATTGAAAACTTGATTTCCTTTATTACAGATACTAAGTGTTCTTTTTC
>NC_046666.1:90799532-90806285 GCF_010883055.1 Belonocnema kinseyi
TTGTCACACGATTTTTTCCAGATGAGATAGTAAATCTGGTTTTCCAAAGCGGCATCAATCTCTCTATGCACCCAACTATTTGCGGATGAACCTTTAAAATATATATATATATATAATGTCATTTAGAAACACAAAAATATATATTTTTCACATTTCATATATTTATTTATTTCCCTTCTTCAACAAATTTTGAATGAGACTAATTTATAAACAAAATTCGATGTATTTAAAAAAATTTAGAGAAATTGTTAGCCTATAAAATTAAATCAATTGCACTTATTTCTGAAAATTACTTAAATTGAGAAATAATTATTTCGTAGTTTATTTCACTCTATCCATTCTTGTATACTTGTAACTAACGCTCTAGAATATTTGTACTAAAAAAAATAATGAATTTTGGAATGGAATCATCTTTAAACTTGCTAAATGTTTACATTTGTATGTTTTTTATACTTTCCCCATTGGTTTTCATGTTAAAGTAGGGCCAGGTGCGAGAAGCGCCGCTTTATGGCGAAATTTCGCACATAGAAACTCTCAGGGTGGCGTCCCATGATTACCAGGTTGTGCATTGACGCGTCACTCGAGGTTTCTAAAGTCTTATACGTAAAAAATGTATTATACGAAAAAAACCTGTAAAAAACTAATAAAGATGGTGGACTCGGATAGAGCATTATATAACCTCACTTTTTTGAATTACGCTCATGTGTACCGACTTACATTGTTGTTATTTATCAGAACTTTATTTGACATAAAAATATCACCAAGAATATCAAAACTGATACCACTCATTTTAGAATTATTATTTTGATTGCTTTCATCTAATTGCATTAGGCTTTCTTCTGAAGCGCTGATAATTATGACGCACTTTTTTCTGAAAAAAGTTTTGAAATCAGCGAAAATCCTTGAATGATTTGTTTTTTATTTTTAAGATATTTTTAGTTCGGATAGTTTAAAAATTTGCCTGTGTTTTCTTAACATTTCTTTAGCCATATTCGATAATACTCGGTTGCAACCCTGACAAAACGCAACATTTTTACTATTTCTGTTTAAAGGAAGGATAATTCTTCCCAAAGTGGATTCCTCGGTCTGCCGCCTCTATTAATTGTCGAAGATGTAGAATAATAGCTTTTTTTCATTCACTTTAAATTTCATGCATGCAACATAATACCGCTGCCAGCGCTATTTTAAAGATATGGAACGAAATATGATAATTTTGACGCCATTTTGAAAACGTATATTACGTTTTGTACAAAACTGAGGACGTAATATACTTACGTAAATTACGTCGAAAACCTCATGTAATTTACCTTAGGTATAATACGTGCACAACTCTGATGATTGCAGAATTGCGTTGCGTTTTGCCAAAGATATTATAAACGTAGATGCGGTACGGGGCGTTGGAGTGGGGAATTATATATATAGGACATCACATTTTCTGCCCTATCGAGGTGCTGCCCTCATCGTACTACGAAGTCGAATTCTTGTTTTTTCATTCTTCGTAAAATATGACGGTAAAGCAGTAGAAAATTTTTTTGAGGTTAGAAAAGTTTGACATGTATGTATAGCTGAATTTTTTTAGATCTGAAGCTTGATCCGGTTTTTCGGTACAGTCTTTTTTTAATTATAAAAAAAATGATCTCGAAAAATTATATTTTTAATTTTTAAAAAAGTATTATAGAAAGACATTTGAAGATAAACAAGTGCTGAAAGCATTTTTCTTTGCCATTTTTTTTTTTTAATTGAAATAATCAAATATTTATACCAAAGAAACAACTTTTTTAATGTTTGAAGTATTTAAACATTATTGTTTGAATTTAAAATAATAATTAAAACAAAATATATTTTTGGATAAGATATTTTGGTTGAAAATGTATATAGTATTTTTTAAATCACAGAAGTTCTTCTGAAAAATCGAAATGTTAATTAAAAAACACGTGTTTTTATATATTAATTTGTCTGTAAAATTTTTTGCATAATTTTAATTTTAAATTCAAACAATAATTTTTAACAATTTAAATATTAAACAAAAATTTATTTGATAACAATATTTTATTATCGTAGTTTTAATAAATAATTAATATTGATTAAGAAACAATTTTATTTGGGAATTTTCAAATTCGTTAATATTATAAAATGTTCAGGAATTTTATTAGTTTTGGAATTATATTTTTTGGGACAGAGATTTTCGTTTGGTTTTTTGGATTTTGAAAATCCTTTAACTTTGGTGAGTTTGATTTTATCAAAAAAAGTTGTCAGGATAAATTGTTCATATTTTTTTTACCATAAATAGCTGTCGATAAAATTTTCAAATTTTGAAAAAAGTGGTCTCAAAAATTTTGAAAAAGCTTCAACTTTTTGGATTTTTATCAAAAATGGCTGTTTAACGCACTCGATCTTTCTTTTTGGTCCCTCGAACAGTGTGTCAAAGCCCAATCCAATCGGACCAGTCTTTCGATAGTTATCCGGTATACATGCAACAACAACAACGACGACGCGGACAGACAAACAGACGCCGACGGAAAAATTTGTTTTTCTGACTCAAGGGGCCTCAAAACGTCGACATTTGATAAAATCTGAAAAAGTTATTTTTCATAAAAAAATAATACCTTCTCATTTTTGATAAGAATGTTGAAATTATCAACAAGATTTGTAAAAAATCTTTCAAAGAATAAAATTATTGTCCCGTAAGTTACAACCGAAAAATTACAATTTCAAAAAAATGAAAGTTGTTTTAAATATTAAGCTAGACTCGCGACCGGGACAAATCAGAAAATGAATGTAAATTTGAAAATTAAACTGCAGTTCGAGTATTAAAAACTAAACAGTGATTGATTTTACAAGGTGATTCTAGATCTGTTCAAAATGATATAATTTACATATTTTAACATTAAAATTTGAACTAATTTAATTGCAAAGCCTTAGTAGTGACATAAGTGTAAAGTTCGAATTAATGGCTTCTTAAATGAACGCCTTTATTCAATTTCGAAATCTTTTTGAAGTATTATTTCAGTATAAAATATTCAATTTTTTATCTATTTGGTTTGGAAATAAAAAAAAACAATTTTCAACAGTAAACAATTTGAAAAAGAATTGTCACAATTTCAGAGTGACAAATTTAAACTTGGAATGTTACGATTATAATTTTTTTATTTGTGTTTCGAAGGTAAAATTATTTCATTTTGATTCTTCAAGAACAGTTAAATAAGCATTAATTTAGAAAAAATCAACCAAGCTGGAGGTTTCTGAATGTTACAAAGAAAAGAACAAAATTTGGAGCTCCTCAAGAATTTTGAAATACTAGGAAAACAAAAAAAATTTCTGGGTAGATTTAAAATGATTTTTTATTTTGAAAAAGTACACTTTAAAGAGAATGTTTAGAAATATTTCAAAACATTTCAAAAGATTTACAATATTAGAAAAAATGTGGAAGTTCTTAAAACAATTTTGTGTGCAGGATTTTACAAAAATGTTAGGAAAAATGGGAATCAGTCTAAGAGACATTTAAAAGTTCCGAAAATTTTTTAAAATAATTTTAAAAGATTTGAAATAATTTAAAAGAGAATAGATACTTTTGATGAATTTGAAATGTTTAAAAATGTTCATTTTTTATTTTGAAAGATTACATAATTTTAAGAGGAGGTATAAAAATATGGGACCACTGACAAAAATTGCGAAAGGGATGAATGAAAAATCCCAAAAAATGAAATCTCAGGCACTTCAATAATAATTTTATAAAAATTGTATTAAAAAATACATTAAAAAACACGTGTTCTTTGAAAAAAAAAAATGTTCTGCCTAAATTTTCTACGTACCTACATAATATAAGATATATATGACGTTTTTAATAGCAATGAACGAGTTAAAATGCAACAAATTATAGTCAAAATAAAAGAAATTTCTAATACCTCTTTAGCATTTAGTATTCAACGTTATTTACGAAATTCTTGGAAATTAAAAAGAAAGGAAGAATCTAACGATAAGATTTAGGAAATACAATCGCAAATCTCCCCATTAAAACAGAAAAACCTAAAATAAAAAAAGAGGGGAGAAAAAAGGCAACCTCCAAATCCCCTTCTCTTTTTTCTCTCGTCTTTTTTATTGTTATTTTTAAATGCCCTAATAATTGAAAAGCTTAAAATAAATTATCTTCAATGCATAAAATCAAAAGTTACACTTTTTGTATACATTCTTCTGCATTTTGAAATAATTATTTAATTAAATTACAAGAATTGTTTTTACAGTAATTTTGAATTGCGCCAAGTGCGGCCAACCAGCGCGCGGCCCTAATGAAGGCGCAATAGCACAGGGTAGCAACATTGGCATAAATGAACGCGCAAGTAAATGAAAGTCAACCAATCATACGGTTCGACCCGACGACCCTTCCATATTAGATTCATGGGTGGAATTCGGGTGGGGGTATGGTGATGGTACTCGGTATGGTGGGGGTGGTCGGGCACTTTAAGTCGAACGCATTTGAGAGGAGTTTGGACGACTGAAAGTCGCTTCTAATTGGTAAGTCCAACCGGAATACGTTAGTTCTCTGTAGCGCGCGATTTATAAACCAAATCTATTTCCGTTTTTCTTTTTAAATGAATAAATAACAAGAAACCGTAGCATAAATATTGTAAAGTACTGAAAATTTAACCTCAAATATATTTATAATATAAAAAAGTATCGTTACAGAGTAAAAAAAATATGTAACTACTTATATTTGTGGAGTGGAATCAAAAGATTAAATTTTTAAGTAAGAGTATATATCCATGCAGCATCAAAAGAACAAAGCAATTATGAGCGAATGATTTTTTTCATTAAAGCAACAATTTTGCGTTTTTATAGGGTAAAAGGTACACCAAATTTTTTACAAATCATTTTCAATAGCTTTTTACACGTCAAAATATAATCATCTTTTATAGCTGACAATTTCGGTAAAAAATGTAATAAATTTACATTATTTCGTTTAGAACTAAAAAACTATTAATTTATATATATAGGCGTTTTTTATTTTATACTGCGACCAATGACGGTCGCCACGCCGAGCGAGCGCAGTAGCTCAACATGCCAAAGTTGGGATCATGGTGTATTTATGCGACTATTGCATGCAGACGGAAAATGTATCTTATTCTCATTCTACCATGTAACGATACCATGTATTTATCTCACTCTAGTATTTTCACCCAACGGGAAAAGAAAGAAAATCTAGCATGCGATAAATACGTGCCATCGTCACATGGTAGAATGAGAGGAAGATACATTTTCCGTTTGCATATGACAGGCGTGTACCTTCACTGGAGCTCTGGCTAAATCAACCGTGAACTAATCCGCTTGTGGCGCTGCTGCGCTTCTTGCTGCTAAATGCATTAGTTGAGAAAATTAATGAAATAATAAGGGTGCATTTGTACCTCTGTCTGCCTGCCCGGCGCATACAGGCAATTATCCAAGGCTATCAGTGTTGCCAGATACACCGCATTTCCGCATTTTACACCGCATTTTGAGACTCGAATCCACAATCCGCATTTTGCAACGCGGATAGCTAAAAACTCCGCATTTTTAACTTTTGATGGATTTCTGTGTACAATTATATGATGCAGGCGAACGAAGGCATTTCTGCCAATCACCTGCCAGTACGCAGCCATTCTGTCCAATGGGGACTCGCTCGCAGCCTAGCGTTTTACGCGTTTTACGTTTCTAGTTCCTAGAATCTAGATACTCCATAGAAATATAATAATGGAATGCTAGCTGCGGCTGTCAGAAGTAGAATATGGAGTAGAATGAGAGCATAAATCAAGAAAGTCAACCTGTCCGTTTCTAAGGATGACAATTGGTGATTGGTGGATAAATACTTTTCTAATAAAAGCAGATAGAAGATAAGTAGAGTAAATCACCATCCATAGAGAAAGACAGGTTGACTTTTTCGATTTTTTCTCTCTTTGTATCATCTGTTTCATTTCTCACAACCCTAGCCAGCGGTCCATTACTATATGTCGATGAGATACTCGGTTAGTTAGGTTAATTGAGTTGTTTCTGCTAGATGTGTTACACCTTTTTTAATTTAAAATTAATCATCTTTATTGTGGATAAATTGAAGGTATGTTTCTAGGGAGGAAAAGTAAGTTATAAGATCACTTTCAATTCTTTTAGTCTGAATTGCTTACAAAATTCTTATTTAAAAATCTGATATCAATCTACGGATACAGATTACAGTTTATAGTGAGTAACATAACCTTTTTTTTATGCGTTTGTAAGGCATGAACATTTCTAGCGAGGAAGAAAATGCACATGAGCATCAAAGTCCCACAAAAAAGAAGAAAACTGGTCTGACTGGGAAAAATAAAAACAGAAAGCATAATCCAGCAATTTACAATGATAAATTGGAGAAAGAATTTCCTTTCATTAGAGCTCATCCATCTGACCCATCTAAAGCACAATGCAAGTTGTGCCCTTCAAGCACTACTGGAAGGAGATCGACATTTCGCTGTGAAAGGTATGCGTTACTTTTTTTCTAGAACATTTATAATTGTTTTTGAATCATTTATCGATAAAAAAATATCGTTTAGATATCTGTAGATCTTTTTAAAATTATCTTATTATAAAATATCAAGTTTTTTTTACTTTTTTCACAGATCTGATATCGAGAGGCACCTTAAATCAGAGCGTCATGTGGCTAGTTTTAACTTAATCAAAGCAGGAAATGCAAAAAGTTTGGAATCATTTCTTAGCAAAGAGAAGATTAATCCATTAGATGAACAAGTGAAA
>NC_046666.1:90806385-90815859 GCF_010883055.1 Belonocnema kinseyi
TATAGAGCTCCAAGGAGATTATGTTGAAAAATAAAAAAAAATTTACCCAAAAAAAATTGTTTTTATACTTAATTCTAAGGACTTATTGAACTACCCTCGTATTAAGCCTTCTTGCGGAATTTTGTTGCAACATTTTTGGTTATTTTTATGTTGATTTATAAAATTTGCTTTCAAATTTCAGTAAGTTTACGAGATATTCAGAAATTTTGAAACGATTAAAAAATAATTAAAACTTGCACAAAAATCACGAAAAATTTAAATAATTCTTAAAAATTAGTAGACTAGAATATCTGAAAATATTAGAAAAAAGTATTATTTTTCTAATAATCGTTTGAAAATTTTAAATATTTTTTATTCACAAAAATGTACTTTAAAAAATTCAAAAAGATTTTGTAACACATCAAACGATTTCCTAAAATTTAAAAGAAGAGTGAAGAAGATTTTAAAGGAAAATGTTTCAATTTGATAAGATTAAAAAGTTTTAAAGAACGTAAATAATCCAGTAGATTCAAGAAATATTTAGAAAAGTGGAAGAGATTCAAATCTAATTGGAAATTTAAATTTTTTAGAAATGTAGATTTTCAAATATTTCAAGAAAATAAACTTTAGAAGCTTTAAGAGAATTCCGAAAGATTTCAAGGAGATAAAATTATGTTTCTTAAAATTCCTGTGGAAAATTTAAAAGATTATAAAAGTCTAGTTTTTTACATCTTGAATGCTTTTTTAAAATTTTAAGAAAAATGTAGTAAGTTAAAAATATTTTTTTGAAATTCACTTTGTTTTAAACGTATCAGAAATATTTGAAAACTTGAAAAAATTTATCAAAACTTATCAATTATTCGTTGATATCTTCCAAACTTCTAAATGTCCTAAGCATCTTTTTAAAAGCATCGAATTTTCCTAATATTTTTTTAAATCCGATAAAATAAAAAATTTAAAGTCCTCTAGGTTCTTTTGGATACATCTCTTTTCATACTATATTAGGCTATAATCACAATTTTGTGGATTTTAAGAAAAAACGCCAAAAAGTTATTAACTTGACCTCATTCAAAAGACTAATCATTTGACAAAAATCTTGTAAAATTTTCCTTTGAATGTGGCGTGGAAAGGAATTTCATTAAAAAATGTGTGGGATAAGAGAAATATCTATTTCTTCAACTTCAACTATAATTTAAACGGAGATTCTTCATAGTATTTTACTAACTAATGGATATATTTTTATAATTTTATTCCTGAAATCTATTCCCTAAGCTCAAACTTGGTACACAAATATCGTAAAATTCAAAAAACACCCACTATTTACAGGAGTTTTTTAAATAAAAATCAATGTATATCATATTCAAATAAATTTTGGCAGTATTTATAAAAGTATTATTATTATTAATTAAAAAAATTCATGTATAGAGAGTACAATTTTTATTTGAAATTTCACGACGGTTTTTTGTACCATGTTTGATCCTCGGCCAGAATCAAGGAAAAATAATATAAAAATATGTTCATTGGTTATTAAAATGCTACAACGACTTACCTTTACCATTTTTTTCTGTTTTTATAATCATGAGATATTTTTTCATAACATAAATTTTGTCGGACTTATTTTACAATTATTTACAATCAATTTCCAATTACAATTGTTGTACAATTAAAATAAAATTGTAAAAGATAAATTTTGTAATTTTGAGATAAATATTTTAAGGCATTAAAGATTTTGTAAAGATTTCATATACAATAAAATAAGTATTATCAGTTTGTTTATAAATTTATATGCAAATGATTATTATAAGATTCTTAAGAAAATTAAAAAAAAGATTTTCGAATATATCAGATGTGTCAGAAAAGATCCTAGGAGATTTTAATTATTCAAATTTTTCCTGATTTTTTTTAATACTACAAAATTTTAAAAAATGCCTCTAAAGTTTTTCAGATGCTTTGAGAATATCTGAAATCACTTGCAATGTTTTGAAATGTTTAAAAATAATCTTTTAAAATTAATTATTGGAAATAAACAATTATGTTAATTATTCCTTTAAAAATCTTTACAAGTTTTAATTATTTTCGAACCGTTTCAAAATTTTTGAATATCTCTTAAACTTACTCAAATTTGAAAGAATTATGCTCCTTAATTTTTCTAAAGTTAAGTAATATGGAAAAATTACAACATTTTGCTTCAAAATATTTTACGTAAATTTTGGAAATAATTCAACAAATTTGATGTGTAATTAAAATAAACTTTTTTTAAATCTCATTCAAATTATTCCAAGTTATCTTTTTTTAATTTTCAAAATTTATGTAATTACTTATTCTGATTTAAAATAATTGAACCTCTTGCGATTAAAATCGGGCATTCTGCTTGAGAAGAAATGTGCTGAATGTATAATTTAAAAAAAAATCATTTGAATTTTAATTTTAAAGACTGATAATTGTACACAATTTCCAGGCGCATCTTTCTTATTCTTCTACAAGAATTTTTAGCTTTTTCAGTTTTTTTAAATCAGTTTATTCTACGTTTCTAAAACTCCTCTGAAGTTTAAATTCTTTTTTAATCTCATCAATTATACTCAATATTTATTGAATTTATTCGATTATTTACATTTTTTAAAAATTTGTAATGTTATTGAATTTAAAAAATGGTGATTTTAAAACCGCTTACACTCTTTTACGAAATTTTTAAAATCTTATCAGGTCTTCTAATCTTTACAAAATATTCAAATTTTTCCTGATTTTTTTTTATTTTGCAATATTAAAAAAAAAAATTTCAGATACTTTGACAATTTTTGACGTCTTTTTGAATGTTTGGAAATGCTTTAAAATAATCTCCTAAAATTAATTTTTGGAAATAAAAAAATATTTTAATTATTTCTAAGAACCTAAAATCATTTTTTTTTATTTTCGTGAAAACTTACAAAATTCTTGAAAAATCTTTACAAGTTTTAATTATATTTGAATCCTATCAAAATTTCTGAATATCTCTTAAACTTACTCAAATTTGAATGTAGATTTTTAAAGCAACATATGATTTAAAAAATTGTGTAACAAAATTGCACAAGAAGGCCTAATAAGAATTATGTTCCTTAATTCAAGATGTGAAAAAGTTGACTCATAATCTTTTAAATTTTTCCCAGGAATTTTAAGGAAAATAGTTTTACCTCCTTGAAATCTTACGGAATTTCTTTAAAGTTTCTAAAGTTTATTTTTAAATTTTTTAGAAATCTAAGTTTCTAACAGAATTTAAGTTTAAAATTCGATTTGAATCTCTTCAATTCTTCTTAATATTTCTTGCATTTACTCGATTTTGATCTGTTTATTATAATCTTAACAAATTAAAACACAGTGGCGTAGTTAGGGGGAGGCGAAGGGGGCCGCTGCCCTGGGCGCAAACGCTTGGGGCGGCCAAACTATCTTTAAATTTAATGCAGATTTGAGAACTATGGGCGGCAAATTATTTTTGGCCCCGGGCGGAAAATGTTGTAGCTACGCCACTATTTAAATATTTTGCTTTAAAATCTTCTACTTTCTTCTTTTAAATTTTAGGAAATCCTTTCACATGTTTAAAAAACTTTTTTGAGATTTTCATGAAGTACGTTTTTTTAAATAAAAAGTCAAGACAAATTTTCCTACCAATCTTGACAAAGTTCTGTTTATAATGATGTCGGGCCTTCTAAGCCTTCTAATCATTAAAAACTATTTAAATTTTTCCTGATTTTCTTTGAAATTCGGCAAAATGAAAAAGATTGCCTTAAAATCTTCAGATGCATTATTGACCATTTTAAACATAGTTGAAAATGTATTGTAATTTTTAAAAATCAATTTTTCAAAAAAAAATTATATTAATTATTCGTAGAAACCTAAAAGAATTTTTTTCATTTTCGTGAAATCTGAAAAAAATTTTTTTAAATGTTTACAAATTTTAAATATTTTCTAATCGTTTCAAAATTGCTGAATATCTCTTAAACTTACGCAAATTTGAAAGCACATTTTTTAGACCGAAATAAAATTTTTTTAATGTGCAACATAATTGCGCAAGGAGGCTTGATAATAATTAATTTCCTTATTTTTTTGTAAAATTATAGAATATAGCAAAATTGCCTGAACTTCCATTCTCTTGACACCCTCCGAAATTCAGTTTACTTAAAAACTCCTCCAAATAGCCAGTTAGCCACCGAAAACGAATCGTGAAGTCAGGGGGCGGGGGCTCGTGCTCGTGCCTTTTTGGCTCTACAGGAGGCTGACCTACGCAACATGTAGCAAAGTCGACTCACCGACACGCTACGTTTGAATGTGTCGCTCCCAGATGGAAGCCCTGTGGGCACACAAGTCCTAAACTTGTCCTATATACGTCTTTCGGCAAACGTCTCAAGGACGTCCTGAGGACCTTTTAAAGACATGAAAAGATCCAAAGGATGTCTTAAAGACGTCAAATCATATGACATAGAGGGACGTTCTAAGGACGTCTTTAGGACGTCCCGGTGCCCACTGAGAGAGTGGTGAGGGCCGAAAAATCCCACGCTCTGGAGACACTGGCTTGTCCAGTCTGGCTTCCTCTGCTCCTTTCTCGATACCAGTGCAAATGTTGATCCAGATTTCATGCTTTGCCTTTGTATTGCACTCCTATACTCATCCCTCATCGATGTAAATGAAGTCCATAGTAGTTCCTTTGTTTTGTCAGAACTGGCACGTCTGAACTTCTCTCTGGTTTGCCTGTGAAGCTTTTCGAGTTTTGCATTCCACCAGTGTGCCTCTCCAGCCTTTTGGACTTTTGAAGGCCTGCAATTACTTTCATAAGTGGATTTGATGGCTTCCGTGAAAATCTCGGCCGCCATCTCCCCATGTTAATATTTCTGACCTTTTTCTAAACTGTTCTTTTCCTGCCCTTGACCAATCCCCCTTTTCTACACTTTTTACCTTTGCGCCCCTTTTATTCACATTGTTAATATTTTTTTGACCCTCTAATATCACATAAACAATTACCGTTCCCCTTTCACCTCCTGAGCGTGTATATTCTCCTTTCTCATCTCCCTCTATATTTCCTTTTAAGATAAACCATCGCAACTCCTCCAAGCTCTTCAACAAATTTTTTCCCTCCCCATTTAGTACCTTATCATTGGATTTTGTTCCTCTCTCTTCTTCCCATTCCCTTCCTCCTCTGTCTTCTGTTCGTGCATTGAAATCCCCAAATATTATAATCCTAATCTCTTCTTTATTTTCTTCAATCATTTCTCTCATCTCCTTTGCTTTCTCCTGCATATCGTTGACATAAACTCCCACTTATCTTCCACTTCGCTCCTCCCATTTTTACCGATAACCCTTCCTTTTGTTCTTTTTTCTCTTTCTTTTTTTCCCTGATATACATTCATCCCTTATTCTCATCGCCATTCCTCCCATTGGTCTGCCCTTTTTGTTCTTCCTCTTTGCATTTTGCCCTTGCCATTTGTAACCTCTTGGCAACCTACTTCTTACTCTTTCCCATCCCTTTTCATCTAGACACGTCTCCATTATTATGACTACATCCCATTGTGTCAAGTTCCTCATAAACTCCCTATCCTTTCTCTCTAATCTTGCTATATTCCAGTAACATATCTTCCATTGTTCCCTACTTTCGTTTATAGTATCTTTTTTCTTCTTACTATTTATTTTTTTTCTATCTTCCGTTCCCTCCTCTGCTAGTTTCCCTGCACCTTATTTCTTACTATATCTTCCCTTTCTTCATCCCAATCCCACCATACTCCGTCTATCCGTATTTTCCCATACTTAGTCCAGGGTTTTCTTTGGTTTTTTCTTTCCTCTTCCGCTATTTTCCGTAACATGTACTGCGTCTTCCTTTCTATCCATGTCAAATCATCCTCTATTCTCTACGAGCTTCCACATAACATCCTGTTCTTTTTCATCGCTTCCCTCTTATGTTCCCATTTCTTTAGTCTTACCAGTACCATTCTCTCCCCCATTCCCTCTCCCCTTCCTACACTTCTCACTTCCTCTATCTCTACCTTCGCATCAATCCTTTTTAGTACTTCTTCCACTCCTTCCTTCAGCTCCTTCCCCTCTAGTCGTATACCCTTTATCATTATGTTTTTTTTTCTTTCTTCCCTCTTTTCCCTCTCTTTCCTTTCTATTCTATGTTCTATTTTTTTAGTCTTTCCTTATGCGTATTGCCACTCTCGCCCTCACTAGAATCCCGGTTCGAGCTTTCTAGTTTCTTTGTCCTACCTTGCATCTCCTCTACCTTTTTATTATTATCTTCCTGTTATATGTTACTATTTATCATATATATTTTACATTTCACATTTATTCGGAAAGAAATAAGAAGCATTCGGAACGAACATAAACACTGGAATACAAGTAAACATTCGGAATAAGCTATTCTGATACTGCGACATTTATTCAGAAAGAAATCGAAAAGGTTCAGAATGAAGTACACAGTGGGACAGTTCGGCAATAGTTCGGAAAGACGTCGGAAACCTTCGGAAAGAGAAAACATCTCGAAGGAAACGAAAGCAAAGTTCACATAGAAATCGGAAAGAATCGGAACGATACTTCCTTTCCGACCCTTCCCGTTTTTTCCGCTAGGGAGGTACCTTATTAACGAGGATCCTATAGAGGCACCTATATAGGATCATATGTAATTTCCTATAAGTGGCACCCATAGTTGAAACATATAGGATCCTATGTAGGATCCTATATATGAACCTATATAGGAATTTTCAGTTACTACACTCAATTTATTTTACATTTTTATATTGATTTCTGGAGTCAATTAACTACAATTTATAATATTTAAAATTATTTATTATTATTTAATTTGATTTTTCTAACCTCATATTTCTAATAATGAATTTTATATTACAGAATAATTTTTTATCAAGGATGTTAAACATTTATTCCAAGGCTATTCACACGACCAGTTTTGCGAGGAATTTTGACCGAGGAAAAGGTAAAAATGGCGCGGGAATTGTAAATATTGTTAAATTTAATAATTAAATAAACTAAGTTTTTATAGTTTAAATTAAAAATTATGATAATTAATTTAATTTTTATAATATAATATAAAAATTAATCAAATTCCCAACCCTGAAATGAGTATTTCAAAATGAATACACTAACAATTGTTTACAGATGAGTTGATGTTGTCAGTCTCTGTGTGCTGCGGAGAATTTTATTCAGCAAGAGAAGCAGTTTTAAAAATGTCGTACAAGTGGAAATGACATAACCTCTAAAATTATACAATTGAAAATTGACTACACATAAATTAATTGTTTGTAAGGTATAAAATATGGATGAGCGTTACTTAACGATAACTCCAGATATCTCGGCCGAATAAATGGAGCTTCTTTAGCTGTTATTGCGACGACGGCGAAAGATGAGAAACAGGCAATATCGCGTTCATCCTCTATGGAAACTTCGGCGGCTGCAAGGTAAAATAAAATTTTTTATTGATTATTAGGCTAAAAATTATTTTCATAGTAAAAGAAATGTGAATATACCACCTCTAGATATTTTCTTGTGATTAAAAAATATTTGAATGACATTACCCAGTGGGCACAAAATCTTACGACGTCTTTGTGATATGTTTACGACGATTTAAAACACTCTTTTATCCACATCATTAAGATGTCTTTACGATGTCGTAAAGACGTCATAGAATCTGACAATGTGTTTTTAACATCGTAGAGACATCTTAACGATATGGACATAGAATGTCTCAAAGTCGTCGTGAGAAATTGTGCCAACTGGGTAATGTCATTAAAATATTTTTTAATTACAAGAAAATATCTAGAGGTGGTATATTGACATTTCTTTTACTATGAAAATGATTTTTAGCCTAATAATTAATAAAAAATTGTATTTTACCTTGCAGCCACCGACGTTTCCAAATAGGATGAACGCGATATTGCCTGCTTCACATCTTTCTCCGTCGTCGGAATAACAGCTAAAGAAGCTCCATTTCTTCGCCCGAGATATCTGGAGTTATCGTTAAATAACGCCCAGCCATATTTTATACCTAACAAACAATTAATTTATGTATATTCAATTTTCAATTGTAGGATTTTAGAGGTTATGTTATTTCCACTTGCACAACATTTTTAAAACTGCTGACAAAAGTTTAAATTCATGTTGAAATACTCGTTTCAGGGTTGAGAATTTGATATATTTTTACATTATATTACAAAAATTAAACTATTTAACATAATTTTTAAATTAAGCTATAAAAACTTGGTTTACTTCATTTAAAATTTTAACAATATTTACAATTCCCGCGCCATCTTCACATTTTCCGCGATCAAAATTCCTCGGAAAACTGGTCGTGTGAATAGCCTTCAGTGTTGCCAGACCCGTGTTACCGATTTGCGGAGGCGCAGACTCCAAAATGCGGATTTTTTTTTCAAAATGCGGAGTTTTTAAAAACTGAGTGTAAAATACATATTGCTATTAAAAAACTAAAAAAGTCTTTTCTATCTGTATAATAACACTGTATTATACTTATTACAATTTATAAATAATTACAAAATACCTTTTTTTGTAAACCAGAGCTGCAGATCGCGAATTTTTGGAGTTTGCGCAGTAGAGTTTGTATACATTTTTAGATAATATTAATCTATTATATAACCTAACCTGACCTAAAAATTTATATGAACGCTACTGCGCAAGCTGCGCCGGTCCCACGGTCGTGCCATCGACATATGTTCCTGGACCGCTAGCTACGGCCATCAGAAGTGGTACAGGGAATAGAAAGAGAGGACAAATCGAAAAAGTCGATATGTCCTTTTCTAAGGGTGACGATTGGCTCCACTCATCTTCCATCTGCTTTCATTAGAAAAGGATCAATCCACCAATCGCACCCGTAGAAAAGGACAGGTCGACTTTCTCGATTTGTCCTCTCTTTCTATTCCCTGCACCACTTCTGATGGCCGTAGCTAGCGGTCCAGCACTATAGGTCGATGGGTCGTACATACTGGTCCGGAAACTTTTGTGGAGGGGATGTAGTGAAGATGACTCGCGTTTTGAAGCTTTGCGTAGTTCAGCAAGCAGCCACCAAACGTGGGCGCAACGATCTTAAAGTAGCGCGAAATTAAAATATTAATAAAAGTGTGTACACTTCTAGATCACAGCGCTCTATAGGTGGCGTACAGTGGCAAGTTTAAGAACTACGCTGTGCTTCAAATTTCGAGTCAACTCCCACCACCGGAGTTTCCGGACCTGTATGTACGACCGTGACCGGTCCGCAATCGGGGCGCTATGAATTCAATTAGGTATTTCATGATGTGACGTCAGCTGGCAAGATGTCTACACACTGAGAGCCAAGCAATAATACTAATTGCAGGCGACGAAACTTAATTTTTCAATGACTTTGACAAAAAAGATTTTTTACCGTTAGTGTGTTATGCCGAATTATACACGTTTGAATTTTTAAAAAAGTGGTCGAGTCACCGAATGGTACTCGACTTATTTTATTCAAAGGTTACACAATTTACTTTACAA
>NC_046666.1:90815959-90830898 GCF_010883055.1 Belonocnema kinseyi
CATATATCTAGTCGGGAGTGGTGCTGACTGAAAACAGATGATTTGGAGCGATTCGCGCCCCATCTGTTGGTCATTCTAAGGACTTATTGAACTACCCTCGTAAGAATTAAATTCCTTTTTTTTCTAAAATTATATAATATGGCAAAATTACGAAATACTTTAAAAATTTTGATCTTTTTTTTAATTTTCTCTCAGAATTCATTCCATTCCATTTTTCGTTGAAAAATAATTTTAACTGGTAGGAAATTGACCTTCCTCAGTCGAAAATTCTTCTTTTTTGGTAGAAAATTATTCTTGTTGTTTAAAAATTCATCTATTTTAATCGAGAATTCATTTCTTTGGATGAAAATGCATTTTTTGATGAAACTTCTTTTATTTTGGTATAAAATGGTTAAAAATTCATCTACTTTTTTGGAAATTAAACTATTTTGCCCAAAAATTGTTGGTTTTAAATTGATTTTTTAACCTGGTAATATAACCGTTTTTCATTGACAAATTTATCTATTTTGTAAACAAAAGTTTTTTTGTTTTAAAATTGATTTTGAAAATTTTGAATTTCTGTTTTCGGTAAAAAGGTATAGGTTTGAAAATTAAATTATTTGTTTGAAAATTTAATCTTTTGCTTGGAAATTCTAATATTTTGTTGAAACTTTGATTTTTCGGGGTTGATAATTATTTTTTAACTGAAAATTTATCTATTCAGTTTTTCATTGAAACATTATAATTTTAGTTAAAAATGAATTTCTTTAATTGAAAATTGAATTTTTTGGCTGAAAATTTAACTATTCCATTTTTGATCAAATACTTATTTTTTTTTAGTTTAATATTCGTTTCTATAGATGAAAATTGAACAATTTTGTTGACACTTTGTTTTCTTGAACAATTTTATTTTTAGTTTTAAATTTTTTTTTCTTTGTTGGCGAATTATTCTTCTTTAAAAATTCATTTGTTTCAGATAAAAATTAATTTCTTTTGTTGAAAATACGCATTTATTTGGGTTTAAAAATTATTTTTTTCATCTACAAAATTTAGTATAAACTACAATGTTTAAGTTAAAAAATGTATTTTTAAAAGTAATTTGTAAGGTAGAAAATTTAACTATTTTGTGGAAAACTTGTTTTTTATTTGTTAAAAATCAATTATTTGTTAAAGTTATTTGTTAAAGTCAATTATATTTGCCTCTTCGCAATAAGCCTAATGGTTCTAAGGTAACTCGGGGTTTCAAAATCTGAATAAATTTGAGGAGCAGCTAGATCGTCATCCGTGAGGTCGGGTGAGTTCAGGTTCCTGCTCGTGCATTTTCGGCTTTACACGAGACTGGTCTTCGCAGAATTTAACTCGAGAGAGCTCGAGGATTTGCTCGTGCATTTTCGGCTTTACACGAGGCTGGGCTTCTCAGCATTTAACAGAGCCGACCGACCGATACGCTACGTTTGAATGTGTCGCTCCCAGTTGGGAGAGTGGTGGGGGCCGAAAAATCCCACGTTTAAGAGACACTGAGACAAGCTGCTTTCTCGAAAACCGGATGCTATTCTCGGGAATCTAAAATTGTCAGGCGGGGGATACTCAGAGTTTGACGGGGATACCTTGGTTCACCTGATCCAGGCACATTTTCCGGGTTTCGCAAAGTTAGGAGACAAGGGGACGGCCCTCCGAGACAATCAAAGCCGCCTGTGTCCCAACTGGGCCCGAAACTGCGGCTAGCCAACGAGATTGTCACCCCAGCCAGTGTCAGGTGGGTCCTGAAATCCTTCAGTCCTTACAAGTCTCCTGGTCCGGATGGTATATATCTACTCTTCTTACAGAGGGCTGGTGAGATCATCATTGGGCCGTTCGTGAGTCACTCGACTGAGACGGCCCTAAGCACTGCAGTTAACCTAATTGAAGAACAACTAAAGCAGAAAGGTCTCACGATTGTAATCTTCATGGACATCGAAGGAGCCTTTAACTACACCTCTGGAGAGGTAATTAGGGCGGCCATGATCGCACACGGGGTGCCTAGTGCAGTCGTGGAATGGACCTGCCATATGTTGGCCAATAGGAATCTAACCACGACTAAGGGTTCCACTTAATGTGGAACTGTTGACACAGGATGTCCGCAAAGAGGTGTTCTATCATCCTTGCTGTGGTGCTTTGTAGTGGATGAATCGCTTCATCTACTCACGAGTCAGGGCCTACACGTTATAGGCTATGCGGACGATATATTGGTATCGTGCGCGGTCTGCATCTGGATGTGCTCTTCGGAGTAATGCAGCAAGCACTAAGAATAGTAGATTCATAGTGTAGGAGGACTGGACTATCAGTCGATCCGAGTAAGATGGATGCAGTTGTGTTCACTAGAAGGTACAAGTGGGGAACCACGAGTAAATTGAAATTGGCTGGACAAAAACTGGAAATCAAAGGGCAAGCCAAATATCTAGGAGTCATTCTGGATACGAAGCTGTCGTGGAACGAGCACCTTGAAAACAAGTGCAAGAAGCTAGTAGCGACTCTTTGGCTCTGTAGAAAAGCCATAGGGAAAAGCTGGGGCTTGAAACCGGAGACACTTGTGTGGGTCTACACAGCGATCCTGCGACCCAGAATAACCTATGCGGCAGTCGTCTGATGGACCAGGGTCGAACTTTCTACTGTGAAGTCCCGACTGAATAGAATCAGGGGACTGATTCTGAGAGGTATCACTGGTGCCACGAAGTCGATACCCACGATGGCTCTGGGGCCACTATTAGGTTTGGAGCCCCTCCATCTCACCACAAAGGCCGTGGCTGCGAAGGCGGACTGGAGATTAAATATGGTAAACGATAGCAGTATCTCGACAGAGATGCGGATACCAATCGACATCGCGAGGAGACTGACACTGAGCATGCTCAGGGACAAAATGTCCACATGTCGCTACCTCTTCGATAAGAAGTACGGAGTTAGCTTATCCACGAAAGAGGAATGGGCTGACGGTGAGGAACACCTGCTCAGTGATGGAGACAACTGCTCAGATAGCAGGGCTGCTATCATTGCTCTGAATGGAACAACGACCACGTCGCTGCTAGTATGGGAGTGCTTTGAGGCACTGAATAAACTAGCAACAGAAAACCGAGTCACTCTGCTCTGGATCCCTGGACACAGTGGCATCAGGGGCAATGAGATATCGGACAGGCTAGCAAAGCTAGCAGCAAAGGGAAATTTTACTGGATCTGAGTCAGTTGTAGGTACTTCTCGTAGGTTGGATATTAACAGTTGGCTGACCGAGGAACATCAGAATGAGTGGGATGCGGTCTCTGGCTGCAGCCAGGCTAAAACACTCTTGGGCTCAAAGCTAAACCCTCATCGAGCGAAAGAAATACTCAAGCTCCGGAGGAATGAAGTCAAAGTCCTAACAGAAATGTTTAAAGGACATGAAAACCTCCGGTATCACAGACATAAGATAGGGCTTGAAGAAAGTCCCTTCTGTAGTCTGTGTGGAAAGGATAATGAGACTTTCACTCATATTCTCTGTCACTGCCCTGCGATTGCGGGGAAACGTATAATACTCACAGGCAGCTTCAGTATCAGTGAGTCTGAAATATCAGCCATCAGCGTGGCTGCGGTCCTCTCTTTATGGAGAGGGCTTTGGGGCCATGTTTAAGGCTTATAAGGGGACGCAACGGGATAACCCAAGCTTCAGGGGCTGTTACGGTCTCAACCCAGAATTTTAATAATAATAAATAATGTATTATTTTGATTATTTTTGTATTTTAAAAAAAATGTCCAAACTAATACTGAAAAAAGACATTTACTGCAAAAAGGACTGCACACAAGAATGTGTGACTGAAAACAATATAAGAAATAAAGTATATCCGAATATTTGTTTGATTTTAAACAAAAATCATTTGAAACAAAGCAATTAAATGTGATTATAGTTTTTGTGCGATCTACAAAAATCATTGTTTGTGAAATACCCAGATAACAATTCGTGCTCGCATGTCACGCGTACGTCGATGCGCGCATAACATGCATGCCAAAATTCACCATGTTCACCCACATTTTGTGATTGTAACAAAAGGCGTATACGAGGTGTGGCACAATGCGAGCATGTTTACAATCACCCTGTGACGAAACTTTGCGGCGCGCACATGCGTGCAACATGAGTACCTAGTGGGAACACAAAATGTTTAATTTATAAATTAACAAAATTTATTATTTAATGCTTAGAAAAGCTATAAATTGCCTTTTTAATAATAATACTGTCAGTGAATTCTAGATCACGACCTAGCTCAGTGCCACTCAGAGCCTTTTGCATCATTGCAACGCGTCGGTGTGTGCCGGTTCTAGTTTTGTGCGAATCACGAAGTACTACAAAGAGACCGCGCACCATGTATTTCGACAGGCGCCAGGTCGCGATCGACTGTCCTCGGAGTTTTATGCCTTCCCAGATTAAAGCTTCCCTTCAGTGAAAAAATAAATTTAGAAATTGTCGTCTGCTATGAAGTATCGAGTTTGTTTATAGTTTAAGTTTGGTTATGACAAGTGTCAGTTGGTGTCACGAACGCAGTAATAATGCTTGTATAATTTATACAATGATATGAATAATGCCATTAAAACAAGAGGAGGAATATAAAAACAATAGAAAGCAAGTATAGATGTTGAAGATTTTGCGTCTAATACCTTTCTCTTTTTGTGCCCTGCTACCCGAATCACAGCCCTTACAAAAACAACGCGGCATTATTGTATCACTTATTATATGGGTACTAAATTTACATCACATGTTCTCGTAGTTCCTAGAGTTTCCACACGTAGCTCTATCATCTGGGAAGAAATACAAATTTGAGGACAGTCGATCGCGATTGTGGGCTTTTTTCCACCATCCCCGCTATAGGCGTGCTATTTTGTTAATAAATTCCGATAGATTTAATTCAACCTTTTTATTTACCTCCATGGATGACGCATCTGAGTGCTGAGCGGAACTCACGTCGTGTTGATTAATCCTCCCACATGCCTCCACAGTGCCCGCATCCTGCGCACCAATTGTTATCTGGGTAACCTCGTTGGTCGAAACTATTCCACCATTCTACTAATCTACAATTATGAAAATACCATAACCTAAAATCGTACTCAACAGGAGCACCTATGGATGCCATTTTAGCCGATATAAATGCTAACGTATAGCGCGCCGATTGGTTACCATTTATCATAGACTTACCGCCTCGTTACCGACACAATGATCGCTCCGCACCATACTGCCCCTTACCTGAACCTCTCTTTCAACAATTACCACGCCTTCCGTAGAGGCATTTAGGGCGCGGATATTGGATAAACCGATTATTGTCGATTTCCCTGTTCGTACTTGACAACATTCTCTTTATTTATAATTGCAGGAACCGTAATAACGTGTAAGGGAACTCTATTATTTCTGCCGCCATTCAGTACTCTCTCTTGATTTCATCACCCAGTGAGAAGGTTCGAATTGATTACAATGGAAACGTTTCCATTGGTTTTCTATCGGATATTTAAAATTATCATTTCAATGCTTCAGAAAATCGAAAAGTGATACGAGAGCGTTATCATTTTTTTTCTAACCTATAAAAACGTGAATTTGAAGATTCGCAGCAACATGTTTTATAATTCGAAAGTAGCCATAGACTTAAATATTCCGCCTTCAATTAATTTTTAATAACTGCGACATACTTTTTCACGGCCGATTTGATAGATGTTCTGCAGAAATATTTAAATCATAGTCGCGCACTATGCGTGTGTATTTTTTTATATTTTTTTTTATTTGAGAAATAATTTTTAATAAGAAATAAAAATTTCGAATGATTAATTACTTTTGAAAATTTTTTGATCATTTAAATTCGATCTAAAAGCCTGTGTAATTCTTTACTATTAACAATTTCATTTACTAAATTTCGCTATAATAATTCACATAAATATTTTATTTATTTATTTGTATCATATTTTCATTATTATTTTATTATAATTCTAACAATTATTTTAACAAATCTGCAACAAACTTGATTTTTAAATAGAATATACAGTTCGAATTTTAACTTCCGGCGTTTCAGTCATCACAACGTATTAAATTGGCATCACATTTTAAAACGATTCAATATCATTGGTTTTATGCACATAATAACTCTACAAAAGTAATTCGATTGACTTCAGTTACCGAATTTTGTGAAAGCAAATAAATACTATTCATCTGCTCGAAAATTGTAGTCAGCAGATAGAATTCAATTTACTCTAAGTTCCGAGGTCAGCTGACGCAATTCAATGTCATTAGTTTGCTCCCAATCTTCACTCGCTGAAGAGAATTAAATTGTCTCCAATATTTGCGTTTAACCCCTGGTATTAAACAGTATTAAGTTGACTTCAATTTTAATCGTCCTAATCATAACTAAAATGTATACACTTTTTAATTGAAATTTTCATCACATTAAATAGAATTAAACTGGGACACAATGTTTTTTTGATATAAGGTATTGAAATGCATTTTTAAATATACGACTGATTACTCATTAAAAACGGTTGCAATTCTACGATATGTGTACACATGTTTACTCAATTCAATTCACCCCTTCATACCGGGCTGACCGCAAACAATTCAAATTAAGTATAATTAGAGTTACACTCATCACATACACACCTAAGATGTAACCGTGCTACACACGTCAATTACACTTAATACTGCAAACTTCGCGCATACACACACACACGCGCGCGCGCGCGTTCACGCATCCTTCACACAAAACACTAGGACTTAAGTTTAGATTTCTAATAAATAGTAGGGAAATAAATACTTTAATACTTTATTGTAAATTAAAAAGATCTGTTTTTGATTGCCTCTAAAACCATACCCTGGCTAGACTGAAGCATCCTCTGAGACAATTTATAGGGAGGAGTAAAAAACAGGGATCGTCACAACTTTACAAGTGACAGCCAGAAAGGATTTATGAACATTTTACGAATGCCATATGATAAATATTCTCATTAGCATAGGGTCAAGTACTCGGCTCAGTGGTGCCACCTACGATAAGTTTTGCATCATGAACCTCATACTCAAATCTAAGCGGGCATGCGCTGTGCGATCTTCTTTTCTCCGCAAGAACTATGCGAATGAGTGCCGTGTTTAATGGCAATTGAAAACTGAGGTTATTTCCCTGTAAATATTGTCAATTGAGCTGTTTCAATATATGTGCTTGTTTTTTGCAGTGCTTTTGTACAGAGATCAGTTAACAAATGATGACCTAAAAATTGTGGGTAAGTAATAAAGATTTAATTACATTCATTAAATGATATAAAATATGCAGGTTGAATAATGTGACAGTATACCCTGGCGGACCGAAGGAGCCGAAAGGAGCCTCTACAAAGCACCCTTAAAGACCCCACTGAGTCCCCCTTCGGTTTCCTCTTAAAATACTAAAAAGAAAACAGCAAGATCAACTTTTAAATTGTTGAAATTCAGATTCTATGTTAAAATTTCCATTATAAACTCACGGAGTAATCGCAATACTTTTTTTTGCACCCTAAAAAACGTTAAAAAAATATCATTAACTTCTGCCCAAGATTACTTCAAGCGCATCCATAATAGATCAAGTAGCATTTTGCTTTCGAAGTTTAAAAATAAAATTCTCCCTCACTTTCATCGCGGCATTGTTGTCTGAGGTTCCCAATGCGTGGCGCTATCGTACCGACAAAATTCTTAAAGTTACTGACGGAACGCTTATTAACTGCTGCTAAAAGAAGGTGCACTTGAAGCCGCCTTCGGCCAATGTAAATTACAGGTATTTTATTTTTTAAAGCTTTTAACGCTGCAAGAAAAAGTATTGCCATGAGTCCGTGAGTTTCTAATGCAAATTTTAACGTAGAATCCGAATTTTAACAATTTAAAAGTTGAAAAGTTTTTAAAGAAGGAACCGAAGGGGTCTTAGTGGGGCCTTTAAGGGGACTTTGTAGAGGCTCCTTTCGGTTCCTTCGGCCCGCCAGTGTGTTGACGTGATAATCGAAGTTTTTGAATCAATCTCTCGGAAATATACGAGATTTGCGAACCTGGATCGACGAGTGCTCTAATTTTCATTTTCTCTCCTGTGTCGGAAACGACGTTGACTTGAACAGTGGCTAGAAGAGTACGAAAGACTGACGAGCTTTGATTTGTAGACGCACAATTAACTTGAACATCCTTATTTGAAGTGGAAGGTTCTGGTTTTTTAGGTAATTCCACTTTATGAATGGTAGAATGATGCTTTTTTCCACATTTATTGTAACGCTTATTAGATTTACATCGTGACGCTATATATTGGCAGAAGACAATTGACACACGGTTTTTTATTTTTTTATTATTTCCATCCGTCGTTAAATTGTTTGATTAGTATGATCAGGACAATTATCAGCATAGTGATTTGAAAAGCAAATTGAGCATTTGCTCGTAAAAACTTAAGTAGCACTTGAACTTTGATCACTAGAATAAAAGTGGGCTTTCACGGACTGCTTTTTAGGATAAACTACTTGTCTCCTAGATTTCTCTACAGCTTGTAACGATAATAATCTCGTCATCAAAAATTCAATAAACTGTTTCCAAGTTGGAGGATGCTTTGATGATCCCAAATGACTTCTGTAATAGACGCTCATAATCATGTGTACTTACTTGTCTCATTGAAATTTTTATTGCATCATTATTTAAAGAAAACTTATTCCAAGCCCCATTTAGTGCGGTGTGACGAATTTCGGTTCAGTGGATGGAAACGTTCGTTTCCATCCACTGCTCCATCCATTCGTTTTATCCGGCTCGAAGGACCAAAAAATGTTAAGTTGCACTGCTGATCAAAATCAAAATACACAATTTCACTCAAATAACGTTTATTTTATATCAGTAAGATAAATTAGTATTCACAAACCAGAGACGGTTCACCCTTCATGGAGTTTCTTAATTAATTTAAAGATAGCAGTTAAGATATCATGAACTTAGAAATGAGACTACTCACAAACTAGAGTTCACAAAATATATGAACGAGAAAGAGTCTCCACTTGTTAAGAATTCAACACAAACACTTATTTCACACCCAAAGTATAAGAAAACTCATTAAAAGAGCCTCACTCCATTTCCAGAAAACTATTAATACAGCATCACTCAGTTTCAAAAGAAAACTCTGAATAGAGACTCACTCGTAAAGAAAACTCTGACTAGAGTCTGAATCAGTTAAAAGAAAACTCGTCATAGAGCGTTGATGGTTTCTTAAAAGTTGTTGTTACAACAAACTGACCAAAAAATTTTAAAGATTTCTTAAGAGATGGTTCAAGCTTTTGAGCTGGCAAGTAACTGGCTTAGATTCTACGATGACGTTTTCGCTTTCGTATGGGAAGAGGGGTCTTTAAGAATGGGTTTTCGTCGAATTCGTGATCTCATTTAGGAATGTTACGAAAGTTTAGACTACTTATCGCTATAACATAAACAGTCGCAGCTCTAAGCGCAGGCATAAAAAGAGCCTAAAGTATGATCGAAGAATCATAACTTGAAAGAATATTATGTGAAGTATTTCATTTTATTTAAATTCCTACCTTAGTTATTCAGAGATTATTATCAAAAAATGTCTTTTAACACAAAAAATTTGTCTGAACTGGGTTCGAGAAAAGTATATCCTTATTATATATTTTGAGCTGCTGAATCTGAATTCGACGTCATAATTTGGATTTAACGGTGAAATGTGTGGAATATGATATTAGTCAAGAAAAATATGGCTAAAAGTGCAATTGAGGTTAGGTAGACTAATAAAATTGTAGATTTTTTCTGTTATTTTTGTAGATAAATTAATTGCAATTGAAAAGAAAAGTCCATAGCTAAAGAAAATTTTATTACTTGAAGAAAGATCTTCAATCTATTATCTTTTATGTGAAAACTGACTTTCGCGGATTTCATCAAACATCGCCGTTTTGAGGCCTCCTGAGTCAGAAAAAAAGTTTTTACGTCGGTGTCTGTCAGTCTGTCACCTATATTGTAGTCGTCTGTATACCTGATAATTTTTGAAAGAAAAATCGGATGGCATTGGGATTTGGCACACAGTTTTTTATAGTAGATAAAAATACGAACAATTGATCTTCATGACTATTTTCTATAAAATTAAAATTATCAAAGTTAGAGCATTTTCAAGATACAAAAAAGCCGACGAAAATGAAAGTTTGAAGCTGAAAGCAACAGTGATATGGGAAAAAGTCAAGAGAAAAAAACGTTACTTTTTTAAGGCCCTACAAGATTTTCAAAACAACTTTTTGAATTTGTTTAAAAAAAATCGAAATTTTAAATTTTGATTGCACAGAAAATAATGAATTATTACATTCTCATAGGCCGTTTCCGCGCTGTATTTAAGAGCGTGTCTTTAATATGGTGTATTTTCTTAAATATAGGGGCTTGGCTACACGCTATCTTTAACGGTATATTTTAGCTTGGCAGAACGGAGCGGCATATTCAAAAATTGTATAGATAATTACGCTTGATATGATGATTATATTCAAGATTAATACCGCATGAACTAATTTCGAGATATTTTCTTGTTTTTTAAGTAATCTTGTAAAAATACCGTCTGAATTTTTTTTTTACTCTTTGTAAATAAAGCGTATATGCATATCACGAAGTACTACAAGGATATCGCACGCCTATACCGGGGATGGTGGAAAAAAGCCCACGATCGCGATCGATTGTCCTCAAATTTTCATGTCTTTGCAGATGATAGCGCTACGTGCGGAAACTCTAGGAAGTACGAGAACATGTGATGTAAATTTTGAACCAGTATAAACATAAACTATTAATGACGTTACGCAATTGCAAACTGTTTGTGTTTAGTGAAAAAAATATTGTTGTACAATGTGTAAGTGCTAAAAACCTATATAATAAGTGAAACAACAATGTCGCGTTTTTTTTGTAAGGGCTGTGATTCGGGTTGTAGGGCACAGAAAGAGAGAGGTATTAGACGCAAAATCCTCAATATCTATACTTGCATTCTATTTTTTTTATATTCCTCCTCTTGCTTTAATGGCAACACTCATATAATTGTATAAAAATGAAAAGTGATAAATAAAAATTTACAAATAAAATTAAAAAAACTTTATCAATGGAATTTTCGCCACGAAAATTGAAGAGCAAAGTGTTTTGTTATGTGTTTGGTTGCTTTTCTATAGCTCGAAAGCAAGAAACTGATCGGTTTTTCTAAAATGTAAATAAACTCCTATTTTTAAACCAAAATTTTAAAAATCTTATAGTACATTTACAGCATTTACTGATAGTATGGCTCGAGAAATAAAACAGAAGAAAGTAAAAAATGCACGAAATTCAAACGGATTTTTAAGCTTGTCAATAATTGTCAATAAAACTGTCAATAAAAAAGTTTGAAGAAACATTTATAATCATCGTAAAATATTTATCGTTTTTATTCTTCGAAGATTTTTCAGCATTCGAGTGAAAATAATCAAAGCAGGTTCTAAATAAAAATATAATTTTATGTACAAATATATCAACATAACATCAAATCTGAAAAATGTTACTGCTGATTTGTCATTTCAAGTTGATATGAATTAAATTTTGCATTGAAATGTCGATAGTTAATATTACATTTTAAATGTTTATGAGGGGGGAAAATTGAAAAATTTATTATTTAGGCAACAAGAATTTTTAAATTCAAAATTTGCAAACAAAATGCAATAATAGAAACTGAAATTGCATTTTTCACTTTTTTTCCGCAAAATAGAGGGGGTCCTGCATGTTAAATTCTTTCTCCTTCTACGAAGTTTCTACATGCTTTTGCCGCCAGTGGTGCCCTCAAGATTTCAGATCCCAATGCAATATATAGCAATGCCAATTTTTTATTATTTTGTAAATAATTTGTTGTTAATAATAAATACAAATTTATTCCAAGTACTTTGCTTTAATTATTGCCAATAATGATATAATCTTTTTAAATTAATTTTTACATTGAAAACTTCCCGCCATTAGGAAAATTTTCGGACTCCGGAAAATCGAGGTGTGAAGGGATTTATAGTCTGCTGGCTGTTGATTGAGCAACCAACTGGAGGTGTAAAAGAGCCTTAAGGGTGGCAACGCAATTCTGAAATCACGGGACGCCACCCTCAGAGCTTTTCTGCAGAGTTTCTATTTTTCCCTAGTCTAGGGAAAAAAGTGAAAAATAAAAAAAAGCCTTAGATTGTATGCAAACTATATTAACGTACACAGAAAACGATGAATGCCCTGGCGGACCGAAGAAACCGCCTAGAGCCTCTACAAAGTACCCGTAAAGACGCCATTGGATCCACGTTAAAATTTCCTATAGAAGGTCACGAAATAATCGCAATAGTTTTTTTTTTCAACGGTAAAAAGCTTAAAAAAATATAAGACGTGTAACACCTGTTGACTGCTACACTTTAAACGCATCATCCATTCGGTTCCTTCGGCCCGCCAGGGTGAATACAAAATCTGCTTGCATTTCGCGAAATTTGGTATAAATGTGACATCGGTGTTACTATACACTATCTTGATTTTTTTCTCATCTAGAGCAATGGCTAGATATGTCACAAAAATTAGTGGTTAATTGAAGGGAACTAGTAATTTTTAGAAATAAATTTTACATACATTTTTAAACGTATATGAATTACGTTTTTTTACGTTTCCTGATTCTTTGATCTATGAACGTCCTACGTAGTGGTATTTTTTTACATTTTTCCTTTTACACTCAGCATCTCGTTTTAACATCCAGCAAAAATATGTCATCATGTGCTCATTCCATCGCCCTTGATAACGACGCTCCATTTTCTTGATATCTTGATGAAAGCGTTCCCCCTGTTCTTCTCTTTCATCACCTAGATTTCCAGGAAATTAATTCACATGTGAGTCAAGAAAATGCAGTTTAAGATTCATGAAACAATTTTAATCGTGGAGATTCTAAACCATACTTTGAACAACTTTTTCAGTGCTCAGATTTGTGGTTATCTAAAAAATTTGCTACAATATTTTTAAAACTGAGCTAGGCATCTTTTTCAGTATCAGTCATGTACTCAATGAACTCGATGTATTTCACCATTTTTCTTATCTGAGGCCCGTCAAATACCTCTTCCTTTATTTTGGCGTCAGATAAGCCTGGAAATTTGCTTCCTAAATATGTGAAACATTCTCCTTTATTGTCCAATGACTTAACGAATTGCTTTATTAAGCCAAGTTTAATATGAAAGGGAGGAAGAATTTTCGGGGATCCACCAGTGGCTCGAATAATCAGCTGCAAAACATTTTTAAAGTTTATATATTCTTCCCTCAGTATGGTCGAGTGTGCTATAGGTACTGATGCATATTTGTTTTTATTGTGTAGCAAAACTGCTTTCAGACTACGCTGCGACGAGTCAATAAAAAGCATCCACTCAGTAGCATCTTTAGGCAATCCTAAGTTCCTCACAAGGTCATTTAATTCCTTTTGTATATATCATTTTTGTCATTTTTGTTCTCCTGAAGGAATAAAGTCATCTTCACTGTCGTCACTTTCATTGTCACGAGAACCAGCATCACTGTGATATTTTTCATCAGGAGATGTTTCAATGGCGATTTGGTTAATTGAAGAAATAACACATTTTCCAATTATTGCAATATTTTCTGATACATCAATATTGTCAATATGTTCATCACATGAGAGAATCGACTTGGTGACACAAGAAACATTGGCATACTCAATTTTTTAATTTGATTTCAAAATGTACCCAGAGATTTCAGTATTACAAAAATAGCAATCACTTTTATTAACAGGTTGTCTCCATTCTGTCGGTGAACTGAATTTAATTTTCTTACTTTCCTGATAACGACGAAGGGTATTATAACAAAAACAGCATATAATACGAGGTTCCCAATCAGTATCTTGATCTCCGGTTTTACGTTGAAAACACTTTTGATCAAGACTTTTTATTGTGTCTGAGATACTTCTACGACCGTTTGGAATTAATGTCCGTTACATTTATGTTTAAAGCCAGATATTAGCTTATTTTGGTTTGTTTGTTTTTTAAGATCCATAGTTGAAGAAAAAACTCGCACGTTAGGGACTCTGGTCCGATCGCAGGTGAGTCTGCCGCCCTAGGTGTTCTAAACCCTCATACCTCCCTAGGTCTAAGTATGAGGGATTTCCGACTTTGACGAGGACCAGTCAACTCGTCGTCGTACGCACTACGGCTTCATCCTCACACTCTAATGTCCCCCTGCAGGGCAGTGCGTTGTCACTGGCATCGATACCTCGACAGACTTAAGGCGCTTCAAACGGTTTTTGCGTAATGCGTCAAATCACTAGCCATTTCAGCCAATAATATTCTCCTAGTTATTCAGAGAAACACTATGATTGGCTGGAGTGTATAGCGGTTTGATGCAACACGCAACGCAATTCTGCAATCATGGGACGCCACCCTCAATCTAAACGGTTGAGTTTTTGAACGCTATATTTTAAGCACATAATCTAAAGGCAATTATACTGGTCGGTTAAGCTCGCTTTTTCCCGAAAAGATCCTTTTTGTTATTGTATTTTGTAATTGAAAATGGAGTTTTTATTCTTGCTTGAAAGTCGCGCGAGCTATATAGTAACACGGCAGTGTAGTGGTCGCGAGGGGCCGGATCGGAAAGCGGGGGACTCGCCTGTATTCCCACGTATCCCTAAACACCTCTTCTGCATCCGCCACTGATGGTGTATTTACACGCCTGTCGTATGCAGACGGAAAATGCATATTCGTCTCACTCCTACGTGACGATTTTATGCACTTATCTTACTCTAGATTTTCCACCCAATGGAAAAACAGGGAAAATCAACAGTGCGGTAAATACGTGGTATCGTCACATGGTAGAATGAGAAGAAGATACATTTTCCGTTTGCAAATGAGAGGTACGTAAATACGCTTTGAACTGAACAAATATGTTTAGGAGAAGATAAAAACCAAATATTGTTCACTAAAAATTGGAAGACGTCAAA
>NC_046666.1:90830998-90841456 GCF_010883055.1 Belonocnema kinseyi
TGACCCAAAAATAAAAAATAAACATTTTTAATTATTACTGTTAAATGTCAGCAATTTCTGTCACCGTAATCATACAAATAATTACCACTGCACAATTTGATTATCATCCATTACTTTTTAAACAATGTTTAACTGTTTAAATAAATGTAAATTATTTAAATAATTTTTTTTTGCCCAAAAAATGTAAAAATAATCTATTATCCTATTGAATAGTAATACTTGGTAATTGCTTGAAGTAGTACATTTTGTTTTAAAAATTATATAATCATTTAAACAATTAATTATTGTCTATTCACAAAATTTATAAAAATTGAGCCAGAGATGTTTAATTTTTCTCAAATTCGTATCCTGAAATACGTTTTCCTCAATGATTACATAATTTTGATACATTTCTTCTCATTTTTAACATAATTCTATTTCTTTAAACAATGTTTATTTGCTGTAACATATTTTTTTAATCGTATCAAGTATTTCAAGTCCGATATTACTGTAATACATCGTTCAGCAGTATCAAGTACTAATGTTAAATGTTTAACAATTGTTATGTCTCGCAGGTAATGTTCGTTCTTTATCAATTATGGTGCGTTTTCTTGAAGGAGATATGTCAAGATTTGAAATTACGAAAAAATGTGAATTTGCCGTGATGAAGACATATTTTTCATAAGTTTCAATTTTTTCGTCAATTTCAAAATTCGCTTGTCTTATAGGTTTTATTATTCAAATTATTTTACAGAAATTGTACTTATTTTGCAAAGTTAACTAAAGTAATGTATTTATCATTTTAATTATTATAAATGACCTAAAACATGAGGTGTGTCCAAAAAGTAAGGTGACTTTTCAATTTTCGCGAGCTGCGGACATTCAAGTTTTAAATTTTTTGTTTTGTTGTGTTGGTACACTCGTCACGATCATATGTTCACAGTTTTGACTATATAGCTCGTGTTGTTTTTCTGGCAGAGGCGTAGAAGGGTTTGGTGTGCTCGGCGATTTTCTTCTTTCGAAAAAAATGAAGCAAAGAGTTTGTATTAAATTTTGTGTTAAAAATGGAATCCAGTGCTCTAAAACTCTTGAAATGTTGACAGTTGCATACAGTGAGTCTACTCTGAGTAAGAAAAATGTGTATAAGTGGTACAAGCTGCTCCAAGAAGGCCGAGAGGATGTCTAAGACGAACCTCGCCCTGGACGTCCCAGCACGTCAGCAACAGATGAAAAAGTTCAAGCAGTGGAAGAAATGGTGTTGAAAAATCGTCGAATTACCATGAGAGAAGTTGCTGAAGATATTGGCATATCGGTTGGCTCATGCCATGCTTTCTTTTCGGACGTTTTGGGCTTGAGACGTGTGTCAGCGAAATTTGTTCCAAAACTTCTTAATTTTGATCAAAAGATCCATCGCATGGCCATCGCTTTGGAGATGTTGAATGAAGTCAATAATGATATTCACCGGATTTGGCCCGCAGTGACTTTTTTCTTTTCCCAAAACTGAAGAGACCCATGAAAGGACATCGATTTCAACGATTGAGGAGATAAAAACTGCATCGCTGAAAGAACTCAAGGCTATACCACAAAATGATTATCAGAAGTGCTTCGATGATTGGAAAAAGCGTTGGCACAAGTGTATTATATCTCATGAGGATTACTTTGAAGGGGACAACATAAATATTGAGGAATAAATTAATATTTTTTGAGAAAACCATAAAGTCACCTTATTTTTGGAACACACCTCGTATGGCACTTCGTTCTTATAAATCTTGTTCTGGGAAAATGTTGAAACTTAAATCATAATTTGCATTCATGAATGTACTTTTTTATATTATAATCATAGTAAAAATTGTAGCACTATAAAGAATGTAATAACTCTGGCGGACCGAAGGAACCGAATGGAGCCTATACAAAGTACCATACCCGTAAAGACCCCATTGGGTCCCCCTTCGGTTCCTTTTTAAAAAACTCGAAAAAACAGCCAAATTAACTTTTAGATTGTTGAAATTCGGATTCTACGTTAAAATTCTCTATAGCAGGTCATGGAATAATCGCAATAGATTAATTGCAACGGTAAAAAGTTTAAAAAAATGTAAGACGTATAATGCTTGTTGACTGCTACACTTCAAACGCATCATCTGTAAGTAGCATTCAACAGGCGTTATACGTCTTTTTTTTAACCGAAAGAAAAGAAGACTTTTTAAACCGAAAAAAAAGGATTTTTAAACCGAAAAGAATCTTTGAGTATATACTAAAAATTCTTTAGGTCAAATAATCTCAGAGAAATTCTCCGCAGGCACTCAGGTAGATATTTTTAAAGGTCCAGGAAGCTCGTTTAAATGGTCTGAAGGCATTAAAATATCCTTTCCGAAATTGAAATAAGAATACGATCATAAATAACAAGCAGAGAGGCTATCTCAATAGAGTAGCCGACACTCAAGGGTCCTTTGTTAAGCTTTTGGATTAAAATTTAGAAGTAGATTTTTTTAATTTCATAGTTAACAGTCTAAAACATAATAATTCGGAATCTGTGGGTTTCGATGACTTCAGATATCTAACTTTTTTTTTAATGCTTAAAATTGGAATTAATAGAACGTTTCTCGTAAATGGAATGAGATACGCCAAAAACGACAACATTTTTGAATTCTGCAAGAAAATTGTATATCAGTATATAAGTTATAATTATAAATAAGTATAATGAGAAAATTCATCAATTAAAAAAAAGTGTTAATAATTTCAAGAGAAATTTAAAAAGGGAAAGCGGATTAGCTACGACTAACTACTGCAAATAATTCTGCCCGCCCGCTACGTGACGAATACAAAAGGAACATTATATTACCGTCGCACCACTCTCAAAAGGACCACTAAAAGGATCTTGAAAAGGACCCAAATCTCTCAAACTATCTCCGAGACTATTTTGTTTCAAATCTACTTTGTTTATGGACTCAAATGAGCCAGGCTATTTCGCTAAAGAAAACTCAGAGATTTCTTTCCTTAGGGTTCAATTAAAAAAAGTTTTATTTAATTTGAAGAAATGGAAACTATTTACCATATTGATTGAAACAAATAATTTGTTTAGTACAATTTGTTCGATTCAAATAAAAAATAGACTTTTATTAAACAATGCATTTGTTTAAAATCTGTTTATTCGAATTCATAAAAATATTTATTTGATTCATATGAAAAATACAGTACAAAGCAGTACTACAAAGTGCCACAAGGCATGCTAAAGCGCGGCCGGCGGTTCCTAAGGGACTAACCTAGAATCTAAATTAATTGATCATGTAATTTACTTGATGGCACTTGTATTTTTTTCAGTGTTGTATTATTCTAAAGGTTCTGATTTACTATAAAAATATATATTAATTAAAAAATGAACGCAATATCTCTGGCTTTGGAACTACTTGAATTTTAGGGTTTTTACCGTGGATATAAGTGAAGATTTCGGATGTAAGTCTTTTTCAATACTAACCTCCTTTCTTTATAATGATGATTTATGAAATCAATTATGTTCTTTTATATGCTAATTAATGATTAATAATCTCTAACTCTGGTTCATTTCTCATTGTTCTAATTTATGATTGTTCAATACAGAAATGAGAAGCACAGAGTTAAAAATTTTGAGGTTAAGTGTAAAAAAAAAAGATTTACGTCACTTGAACAAAATTTTTAACTAATTTAAAATATATATATTCAATGTAAACAATAACTTTGCTTATTTTAAACAACATATTTATTTAAACAAACCAAAACATTTATTTGAATAAAACAAACATTTGTTTGACCCCATATTAAAGAAATAATTTGTTTGATTCAAAACAAATTTCTTTGATTCAAACAAACATTTTTCTCAGTGTGAGCCAGATATTGTACCTTTTTTCTCAAGTTGATATCCTTTGCTACTTTTTATTTAATAATCACATAATTTTGATACATTTCTTGCAAAGTTTAACTTATTTCTATTTGTTGGACCCATTTTAAGTTGTTTCAGCAGTTTTGTTTCAAAAACTTTTCAAAAGTAATATAAAATTAGATATATACAATTATTTTTCTGTCAGTGCACAGTATAGAAGAAATATATTCGCTGTTTGTCATTTTTTTCCCCAAACAAACTGCATTTTTTTGCAGGATTATCTTTTCCGAAAAATCTTTTTTAAATAATATTTATTGAATTAAACATAATATCGAATGAGTTTGAGGAGTAGTAAATTCTGCTATAAACTTTATGTCGTTGTTTATATAAGTAATTTTTTTCCAATTTTCTTCCAAATTGGTACGGGTGGTTTATGGATAAGAATTCCTTGAAGACGAACATGACGTTTTTAACATAATTTACTACTGGAAATCACTCAATATCATGTTTCATTCAAAATATACCAAAATATACACACACACCCACATGCGCATATATATATATATTTTTTTTCTCAAATTCATATCCTGAACTACGTTTTCTTCAATGATTACATAATTCTGATACATTTCTTCTAATTTTTAACATAATTCTATTTCTTTAAACAATGTTTATTTGCTCTAACATATTTTTTTAATCGTATTGAATCACTGCTATAAAAAATAATAAAATTGATGTTTTACGTCTTCCAATTTTTAGTGAACAATATTTGTTTTTTTCCTTTTCCTAAACATATCTGTTCAGTTTATTTAAATGTGGCAAATAAAGTAGATCTTACTTTTGTTCGCTAATTTATGAATAAGAATTTTTATTGTTATTTATTACATTCGTGGTTATTTGCCTTGACGCGGAACACTTGTCCAACTTTAAACTATAAATGTTAAAAATTCAACATCTTCAAAATTTTGAAAATGTTAAATTACAAATTTTGTTTCCTTTACGTTTCACAGTTCGAAACTTTTTTGTTGCTAATACATTTATTTTGGTAGTTCGCCAATTGATAATGAATGCACGTACAAATACAGTCATTTCAAAACGAAAATTGTGTAAAATTATATAATTGTCTCTAGATTATGTGCACAACTAAGAATACGTAAAGATTTTGTATTAATTCATCGTTTTTTGTTAACATTAATGGAGTCTGCGTAAAAGCGAAAGCTTTTTTTTTAATTTCCCAATTTTTCCTGTAGGCTAGGGGAAAGGAGAAGCTCTGTAGAATCGTTCTCAGGCTACGTGTGTGTTAAACGATCCGTAGCATATGGAGAATTTAGATTTACTTATAAAATTTAATCAACTATAGTGTATATGAACATACCCTGCGTGAAGCCGTAAGTTTTCCTCAATTTTCAACTATTTCCCCTAGGCTAGAGGAAATCTTACGCCCTGTAAATTAATTTTGAAATCAAATTTTAATTCGGCTACTAAACAAACTTTAATTTACGCTGCACTTTGCTATCGTACGAATATTGCATTAACAGGTCCCAGAGTTATGTTTTTCAGGTGTCTATAATATGCATATTATTACTATTATATATATTATCGATATTAATATTATAATTATAAAATATTATATTAATATTATTGACTATTTGACTATCTTTTAATAGAAATATTTCAACTTTCAACTAAAACAATTAGTTAAAAAAAATTTTTGAATAAAATACATAAATTAAAAAGAATGTTGTTGAATTTGTTCACAACAAAAATTTAAATTTTTATCAAAAAGGTTGAATTGTATATTTAAAAAAAGGCATTTTTAATCAAATGCATGAACGTTTCACAAAACAAATTTATTTTCCACCAAGTCTAATTTTCTTTACCAAAATTAATGTTTAATCATAGTCAATTTTTCTACAAATTCAAATTATTTGAAATTGCTTGAAATTATTAAAATTAATTGAAAATATTTGAAATGTTTTAAAACATCCTAAAATATTAAAAATCCCTTGAAATTTTGCAAAGCTCTTGAAAATTCCATGCAATTTTTAATATACCCTAAAATATTTCAAATCCTTTAAAATCTCATACTAAATTATTGAAATCAATGGAAAATTCCTTGGAATCTCTTCCATAAATTTGTAACACACATAACCTCGAAATATACACGCACGTTGTTCGCAATATAAAATTTTTTTCGATAAAACAACACACAAAAAAGTGTGTGGCGACGTCCGTTAGCATATTCGCTATCATTTCCCAGATTTTGTAGACAAAATATTTCTTATCCTAGGAAAAAAGTCGGGGAATCTAACACTGTAAAAATCGATACTATTTCCTAAGCGCTATGCAAATTAATTACATTTTGCTTAATTAAAACTTTTTTGAATTAACCTACAAAAAAAGTGTGCGGGGACGTCCGTCAACATGTTCGCTATCATTTCCCAAATTTTTAAGTAAAATTATTTATTATTCTTAAAAAAAACGGGGGGAACTTAAAACTTACTTAAAGCATCCCAAATTCGCCTAGCATGTATGCGAAATTACCCACTCTGATCTTCTCTACCGACATTGACAAACTGGAAAAATGCCGCCCTGTTTGACCGGTCAAGTAGAACCGTCTATCATCTATTTCAGTTCATAAACTGGCCTGAGTAATTGGAGCGCTTGATTTAAGTTCGCAAAAGCCTTAAGTAATAGGTGGCGCTGGCGAAAATCGTTTGAAATAAAATACATGGGATCGCCTATCTCCCACCTCATCTCTGGTACAGTTATTGCAGTAAGACGTATGTACGGAGATCGGTCTCGTTATTATTACTCCGTGGTATAATCTATTTTTTTTTATATAATACGTCAGAATCATCGACTTCATAACCCTGCCATACTGGAACTCTGATATCTCGAATATGCGCACTACGCTAGGGGGCGGTACCTACTTCAATAACCAATGGGAAGCTGGCGGGTGATTTAAAATACGGAAATATGTACATACTATATTATTTTCTAGCAAAATTTGAGGTTAAATTAATTTTTTACGACCAGAACATTTAAGATATTAATTGCGGTTCAAATACTAACACATAATTGTTATAAAATAAAATTTAAATAAAAAAATTATTCAGGATTGTGTCTGAAGCTACAATCTAATAGAAAATGATATATAGAAAGTTGATATTAACTACAAGAACACAAAAAATCGATTCTTCGGCTAAGGAAAACTGCAGTATAACCTAGGCCGTGTTCAAAAACTATACTTACAAAAAAATTAAAATTAGTATTTCTTTTATCAAGGGTCCTTATTTAGTTTTTCTTATTATAATTATGCTGAAAAATAATAAAGTATGTACTTTTGTATTTAAAAATGTCCACCAAATTTCCATTATCCGTCTCTTTTGCTCTTATGAACTTTGTGCAAGACGCTGCATGGACAATTTTTTATATCTTTCACTCTTGTGGTGCATCTCTGCATATTTCAGATCTTAAATTTGACTCCACAACTGTCCTAAATTGATTAGTTCCTAATACTTCCAGCGCAGCGCTACTTCTACCATCACTCAATGTTTTGCATAGAAAGCAATAGGACTAGATCACTTTTTAAAACTTTTTAGTAGACAAAATGTTATTTTCATGAAAAAAATTATTGAAATGAAAACAATGTAATTCATTTAACATTTCAAATCAGTTTTACAATCATTATCTATAAATACTAAAAAGAAAATATTAATTATAAGGTCGTACAATTATCCCGGCAAAGCGGAATATATTTTAGATTTGAATTTGAATAAAAAGTAAAGTACGAAGAAAACTTCAAATTGTGTATAGTTTAAATTGATTTATTGAATTTTAATAAATTTATATTTGAAAAAATGTTATTTAGTGTATATTTAGTACTTAAATCTGTTGCTCTTGTTGGTTCGGGGCACACCTTAAACTGTAGGTCCCCCTCCTTCCACCAAGTAAATGTCTGTGTGGGGGGGGGGGGTGTAAAGGAAAAAGGAAGAAGGTACTGGAAAAATGTAAACCCTTAGGGCAGCGATTTCCAAACTTCTTTTGATCTTTATGGGGAACAGCAGGGTCACCACCCTCAAATTTTTTCACAATACTGGAACACAAGAGAGCCATTGGACGGCGTTCGTTCGTGCTCGGTTGCTTGCTTCGCTGACATTTCCGTTGTTATAGAATTAGAGTTGGTTGAGAAAAATGAAAATTTGATTTACTATTAATCAATAGAATTTTAATGGATTGCGTTAGATTTGTTACATTATGAAATAAACGTTAAAAAAAGATAGAAGAAAATCGGATAATAACTTCAAGAGTTATCGCACTTTTGTTACAATCACAAGATTTGTAAATATTTAATTCATTAGTTCGTATATTAACCGATTTTTACGAACCTTGTTTTCATTTTCTTTAAATTGTATCACGAAATTTATTCAGATATTTAAAATTTAATTGAGCTAAGTCTTTATAATTTCATGACAATAAAAGTGTCATTCGTGGTAGGTATACGAAAGTAGCCCTCTGCTTATATTTAAAAAAATATTAATTAATAATTAGTGACGAATATAAAAAATGATTGCTCTAATTGCTCTTTTAAAACTTGTATAATTATATCATAAAACCAATTGATTTAAAACAAAGATGTTATAGCAATGAATCTATTAAGATCTTGAACGGCTTATAAAATTATAATTTATATTTGTTCCCCTGAAATCGATTTGTTTTACTAAAGTTTTACTGATTTGATAAATTATATTTAATATTAATTAATTCTTTTTATATTACGCGTTCATATATAAAAATTTAACTCGATTTCAGTTACATTATAGTCAACAGTGTAAACACTGGCTAAACCCTAACATGGTAATTTTAAATATGGTTTAAATTTGTGTAGTATAAAAATGTTTTCATGAAAATATGTTGATAATTTATTAATATAAATATTATTTATAGTATTTTCTGAAATAGAAAGGATTGTTTTTAACTTTTTATTGGAATTCAAATATTCTTTTCCACTTTAGAGAGTTTATTGGGTGATGTTCAAATTCATTTTTTTCCTTAAGCATTTATATAAATCGCTAGGAAAACTGTTTTGAAATATTATATAAATAAAATTGATTTAATTTAATAGGGCTTATCATGAAAATAACATTTTATTTACTGAAAAATTAAAAAAAAAAGTGGTCTGTTCCCATGCCCTACAATGCAAAAACAGGGAGTGATGGCAAAATTAACGCCGCGCTGGAGATATTAGGAAATAATCAACTTAGGACAGTTAAGGGCATGTGATACTTACAGTTTCCTTGGCTTTTTTTCCACGAAAACTAAAATTTTTTAAAACTGAATTCGGAGATGCTATAAAATATCATATCGGACGTCCCCGGACTCTTTTTTGAGGAATAATAACAAAAAATTTCTTGTGCTAAATAAAAATTGCATGCATATGCATTATTTTGGGGTTACGTCGTTTTTCATATCTGCCTTTCCGATAATCTGGAAATTATTTATAGAATAAACTTTTTTGATTGCCTGCAAACAAGGTTAGTTCCGGGAGATTAGTTACTATTTTTATTTGTTAGTCCAAAGTCCTCGGCCAAAAATATTGTGTAGTTTGGAAGCAACGCTCGGGTGAATTGTAACACACATAACCTCGAAATATATACGCACGTTGTTAGCAATGTCAACAATTTTTTGATAAAAAAAAACGCAAAAAAAAGTGTGTGGGGACGTCTCCGTTAGCATGTTCGCTATCATTTTCCAGATTTTGAAGGCAAAATATTTCTTATTCTAGAAAATAGGCCGGGGGAACATAAAACTGGTAAAATCGACAATTTTCTAAGTATCACATACCCTTAAGGTGCAGTCCACGAAGTAATAGTAAGGAGAAGAAACTGTGTGCTACGAAAGCATGACAACTTTTTCGGAATAGATGTCCTGACTTTTAAGTGAAATATCTGCGAGAGCCACGAAGAAGCCTGAAGTACTTTCGCCAAGAGCCGAAAGAACTACTGCCTATTTAAGCGCCAGATTTGAATGATAAAATACTGTGAAATTAAGATGTTATCAAATTCATGTAATTTAAAAACTAGGAATCTTACATGAAGTTCCCAGTGATATTTATAAAACTAACTATTTATAAAAATGGTCTGTAACATTTATTATTAAGTACTTACGCTTTTGTAAAAATAATGTTCAATAACCTCTTTGACCAATTTCAAAATGGTGTTTCGAATTGAAAGTTTCAAATTAATTTCATCCAAGTTATAGACTTTTTAATTGCAAAACCTAATACTCGCATAATTATAAATTGTAAAATGCTGAAATTAAAAATTGTTCAGTTTAAAATTCTAAGTTCTACGTTTTTTAGGAATTAAAATATGACCAATACTGCTGGGACCACGTTCCAACCAGCCTTGTATCTCACATTCTTGTTTATCTTTTTTTACATGTTGTATAAAATACATTATCCACAAAATTATTGCAACGAATATTATTAAAGTTACTGAAATTACAGAATTGCAATCGGCATCACTTAACTTGTAAATTACTTTTACTCAACTTTACAAAAATCACTTTTGGAAAGTTTACATGCAAGCTAACTCCGAATTAAATTATGCATTAAATGCTTA
>NC_046666.1:90841556-90847055 GCF_010883055.1 Belonocnema kinseyi
AAATTATCAACTACGAAAAAATAATACATAACACGGTACGAAAAAAACTGTTGCTTTGCCTCATGGTGTATTTACACGCCCTTCGTATGCAAACGGAAAATGTTTCTTCCTCTCACTGTACCATGTGACGATGCCATGCATTTATCTCACTCTAGATCTTCCACCCAATTGAAAAACTAAGAAAATCTAGAGTGCGATAAATGCGTGGTATGGTCACATGGTAGAATGAGAAGAAGTTACATTTCCGTTTGCAAACGACAGGCGTTTAAATATACCTTCTCATTTAAATGACAGCCATGACATTCGTCTCTTGGTACTAAGGTACTATAATAGATAGGAATTAGGTATTTTCACTTGAATCAAGAGTTAACTTCACTTCGTAGATTGCTGAAGAGAAAAAAGGGACAAATGCATGGGATTCAGTTCATTTTGGCCGTATTTTACGAATATCTTCGTAAAATCTAATTTTTTCTATATAACTATTTACAAACTGGTTTTTATTTTTTAATTAATGTTCAATGAAACAATAAAATGATAATTATTATTATTAATTACAAAGATATTACAGAAATAAAGTTTGGTTCCATGGATTCGCCCCTTTGTGATCCCACAGCTTTTAACGAAGTGAAGTTAGCTGATAGTTGAAGTGAAAATACCTAATATGTAAGCTGCCATTCTGGTTCCCCGCCAAATTCAATATCGCTGAATTGATATTGAATTATATAAATACACTTACGTGATATAGATTATTTATTTTTAAATTATACTGAAGCATTGATATCAAAACATAAATTATAAATAAAATTACATGTGATATAATATATGAAATATTTAAATTCGACTATATGAGTTTTTAACCCACACATTTGCCAAAAAGTAGCTTTTTCAAAAATTATGATTGCAAACGAAATTTTACTCTGTTTATGAATGAGCGTGCGCTAAAATTATTATCATATGATTTTTTAAATGAATATTAACAAATAATAAAATAATAATAGACTATAGGTCAAACATTAATACAATACTTTTTGAAGAGTTTATTATGATACCTATTTATATTTCACATCATACCTCCTTTTTATTTGCATGGGTTAATGTGCGACGTTCTGTTTAAAAACAGGTTCCTAACCTTACTATCTTCTGGATCTCATTTCGCTTAAATATATTAAAAAAATGCTTATAGATAATTTAATTACATGTAAACATAATCTTCAGACCCCCTAAATTTGAATTATATTGTGATAGTCATAAATATTAGTAATAACTTCGCATAATCTCGAATTTAAATTAGGTTTCCATTTATCGCGTATAAAATTTATGATCCACATTGACAGTCTTTCTCTTCGCCCTAGTGGAAAACTTAAAGTTTAAATCCATCCTCGCTTCTATTTTCACAAAACGAAGCACTGGATCAGACCACTTTTCTAATATTCTAAACGTAATTTTAATTAAACTATACGACATGCTTTTCGCACTGTTTTCCGCGAACTGTCCAGGAACCAGAATGGCGGTTGCATACTCCTGTCTAATATAGTACCCTACTACTACTGCCGGCAAGTGAGGTATTAAAAGGCTTTTATTATTCTCTGTTGATATTTTAGCCAAAGATATGGTATTAGGTCCTAGACACGGCATAGGTCAGTGGTGGGGACGGCCGATATATATATATGTAACTACATTTTCGACTATATCGAGGTGCTGCCCTCTTCAACTTTTCACCGTTTCGATGGCAACTCCGTCCTCCTGAATGTTAACGGGTTGGGTGGGGCCGGGGTGCACACCAAAAGTTTTTGAATTCCAAACCGAACGTGATTTTCTGTTTCTCGTTCTCGCGTTCGCCTTTGCCATCACTCTAGCAATTTTTTCTTTAGTTGAGTTGGTCGCCTGGCTCTGTAAGGCCTGTACGCCAAAAATATTATGAACACCGAATTACCTAATTATGGATTCTTTTAAAAGAGAAATTTTCTAGATAATAAGTAAATAAGTTTCAAAACAATTCAATTCGTACTTTAAGATTTATTGTAGTGCAATTTTAAAAATTATGTGAAAATATTTGAGTAAATTCAAAATTGAAGTAAAATTTAGTTAAATTTTTATAAATTTCAGTTAAAATTGTTTATGTTGAATGGTGTTGAATGGTGTTAAACTTAAGTGCAATCTAGTTGAATAAAATTAAAACTGTCATTAAATATTAAATTTGATTGAATTGAATATAGATATGTGGGTTCTTTCTTGGCTTCAACGATGGAGAGCATTCAAATAAGCTCATAGTTCAAAATTTTTTGGTTTGAAACTTTTCAGAAGTCGACAATGTCAAAATATAAAAGGAAACGCTTAAACTTCAGAATAACTATTTTGCATGGAAATACTTTTTTATTCCATAATTTTATTTCAAATTAGAAGTATGTTAGCAATTAAATAATTATTCCATTGAAAAATATTCAGTTTCGAAGATTGGATTATAACTTCAAAGCCTTTGAAATTAAAAGGGTTTAAATGAGAGAAATTTGAAATAAAAACAATTAAAATTACAGTGTAATTATTTTCTGTTAGAAGCGTGAAAATAAAATAATAATTATTAAAAGAAACTAGTATATAAATTTAAAATTCAAAATCTCAGTATTTGTAAATTTTCGAATACTCTTAGAGTATAACCTGTCAATTCAAATTATTTAATTTTAAACGTTTTAAATGAAATCACTTATGATTCGGCAATACATTTTTTGGAGCTGCAGGATATAAATAATTTAAATCTGCAATAAGCAGATTATTCGATGTCAAACCTCGTGATAAATTGGAATAAATGTAAAGCCTTCGAAATCGCAAACTTTTTTTTAAGGAGAGAAATTTTAAATTGAAGGGTTTTAATATATTTTCAATTCAAAACATTCAAGTTGAGTAATTTCATAAACAGAAATTTCAAGAATTGTATTAATTGAAAATTTTGTCATAGAATTGATAAATTAAAAATGCAAGCATTAATATTTGTTACATTTTGAATATGCCTGAAGTATAACCTGATAAATTCTAATTATTTCATTTTGAAAGTTTCGAAATAAAAATTGAAATGCAGAATTCTAAATGTTTGTATTTGGGTATTATCAGATTTTAGAGGACAATAACTTTTAGTCTAATCAAGTTAGAAGGCTTACAGTTGTCAATTTTACGATATTAAACCTTTATATTCAAAATCAAATTAATTTTTAATGTTAAAATTTTTAATTGTTTAAGATTTGATTCTTAAATTCAGAATTTTTCAAATGCTTTATATTTTTAGTTTTACATTTTCAAACCTTTTTTTAAACTTGAATCTTCGAGAAAAAAATATTAAATTTCAGTAGACACGACTTTTTTTACGTAAAAAAATTAATTTAGGAAATACCCCGTGCGCCAAGGTGAACAATCCGTCGAGAGGGAAAAATGGGTTAAGCCAAGCCTGCTGTTCGCATGAAGAAACTCACGATCTTCGTTTTGACGAAAGTCTTCTTTACGTATACGCTGCAACGCGAAAATGACCCTTACGTCTAACTTTAGAGAGTAACTTTTTTTTTCAAGACGGCAGAAATAATCACGGCTTATCACATAAAAAAAATCCGCTCGCTTCGCGGGCACATTCTCAAAGCGCGCTGCGCGTGCGGCTCGCTTCGCTCGCTAGTTTAAACGCGCCTAGGGCGCGCGACTGTTGGTTCTCGCGCTTCGCGCTCGATAATATATTTATCTCGCGCTCCGCGCTCGGTTTTTGCATTACCCTCCACATTTATGCACAGACCACAATACGAAATTTGCTACATTCTATGTTAAAAACTATTTTACCAAATGTCTATTACAATTTATTTGTGTGTACCTTGGTCTGGTACTGCTATTTCTGATATTGCAAATGTGGCCCTGCTGTGGTTGTTTAATCATTTTCCCTTTTCTTAAGCGAAGCTGAAGTTGAAATTCGGCTAGAATAATTTTGAAATATATTTGGTATCTGGTGAAAATTTTGAATGAAATTTTTGGATCTATGAAAAAAATAAATTTGTCTATTTTCGAAAATTTTCAAAATTTTGAAAAGTATATAACTTTTCGAATTTTCATCAAAATTAAAAATTTTATTTGGATAATTTGCAAGTCTTTTAACCATCTATAAGAAACTTTGACAAAAATTTGTATAATATTAGGAAAAAAATTTCAAAATTTTGAAAATGCTCCAAATTTTTTAATTTTGGTTCAAAATATCTTATTAATGAAATAAGCCTTCATTTTGGGTACCTTCAGAAGTGTATCAATTGCGGACTCGATTGGAGAAATCCTTTAAAAGTCAGCGTGGCTACAACATTCAGGTAACCATACATACAGGCATACAGGCATACTTACATACAGACACCGATGAAATTGTATGATTTTCGGATTCTGAGAGTGCCGAAACATGAAGATCCGTTAAAAACCAGAGATCGAGAATTTGGACGATTACATTACATTCTCAGGAATGAGAATGTAAAAAATCATTTGATAACAGAATTCCATCACTTATTTATTACATGAAAACATTTGTTCTTGTTTAAAAGATGGAAGAAGTAAGAAAAAAATCTTAATTGGAATATATTAATTTTTAAAGAACAAGAAGCTTTAAGCATTATAACGCTAGGCGTAAATAATTTAAAAATATATTCCTTTTTAATTTAATAGACTCAATATTAAAATGGAAGTTTTAATATTGCCAGAAATAAATATTTACTTTAACTTCAAGTACCTAGATGACAGTTTTGACTTGTCATATGTGCAATTTTAATTTTTACATGATGTCTAATTGTCTACTGTGTTATGAATTGCAGTTAAAAGAAGTTTGTGAAAAATACAATAGAGAGGAATTAAACTTCGGGTTTTATTAAAAATCTTTGAAAAGGAGTGTACAATTTTGGAAAAAAAGTCTAAAAAAAGTGCCAGATCATGTATTTTTTGGTTCGATTCATAATTTTATTCAAATATGAAATTCCTTCCAAATTTCTTTTTAATTATGCAAGAAATAAACATTGTTGATATCTTTTTCAAATAAAAAAGTCGGGTTTTTTGCATGATTGTCGTTCATTTTCTCAAAAAACTTTTTTTTGTTAATGAGGTAATTAATATATGATGCATAAGCCTTTAGAATTTTATACAAGAAACTGAAAATTAATGAGATATTTAAATTATTAGAAAATAAATTTATTTACGAACAAATTTAAAAAAGCAAGTTTTTTATTAACGGAAAGAACTTAAAATAATAATTTTAGCAAAATCAAAATTTTTGAATGGAATGAAATATGTAAACAGTTAAGGGCATGTGACACATCTAAATACCTATATTACCGACTACAGTTTTTCAGTTCACTGAATGTTCTTTTGAACCTAAGAACATAAAATAAGAACATAAGAACATAAAATATCGGTCTCAAACTTTGAGAAATGCAAGAGTCGAAAGAAAACTACGTTTAAGTACAAAGCTTAATAATAAAAGATGTAAAAAAATATATTTCA
>NC_046666.1:90847155-90849510 GCF_010883055.1 Belonocnema kinseyi
ACAAAAATAGGCATGAATTTACTTGCTTACGAGAACGATTTGGCCCACAAGCTCGTTAAAATATCTCCAATGTGATTTTTTGGGCCACCCTAATATACAAACATTATTTCAGAATTTTCTTCCCAAAATTACGTATTTATTTCGGAGCAGTCGATACCTTAGAGATCTGTAATAGACGTCCTCATGGCCAAGTTACATAACAAAACAATAAAAATGTTTAAATTAAAAGAAAGAAACGAAGGATAATCAATTGATGGCAGATAGTGGCAATTGTTAAGTTGTTTTTTTTTTATTTACCTGCGATTCCTGAGCTCACTCGAATGGGGCCGCTGAAAATGTCTGGTTTAATTACAATCTTCTGTGGTGGCGGTGGCACAGTAATTTTTGATTTCTGAACTTTACCAGTAGGTGATGCACATTGTGATCCAATCGAAACAACTGTGGCTGTCGCTCGCGCGAAAGGGGCGATATTCGCTGACTTCGCGATCACGTTCATTTTTACAATATGAAAAACGGAGAACAACCAACTAACCCGCAGAAGATAGACGATCACCTTTGCCTAGGGTCCTCTAAGAGAAACAGCAGAAACAGTAAAGTCAAACAAGCAGCCAATAGCACACAAATTAAGTCACCAAATATTACTAAAGAAAAAGGGTAGGCATTCCTTTGTAAAAAATTTCATCTTTGCTAAAACAAAGATATTAGGTCCTAGATACGGCATGAGATGAGTTGCACCACATACCGGTAGTTAGCGCGGCAGGCAAGTTTGTGGTCTTGCATATATATATATATATATATACTGCTTTTAGTTCGACCACATACTTGTAGAGGCGCAACAGGCAACCATATATTCGGTCGCGCCAAATTATAGTGCATTTGAAATCCAAAATGGTAATAATCTAATTTTACTGCGTAAGGGAATGAAAAAATACTTTTAATTGAGTATAAAAGGTCTTGAGGGAATTCGAAAACTCTAAAGACTTTTTGAAATAAAAATTAGGCTCAACATGTAGCAACGAGGTTAGTATAAAATAGTAATAACAAATTTGAATTAAAAAGTTTATTTTTTATTTAAGTTATAATTTGTTTGGAAATGAATAGAAAAGTGAATCTGAAGATACAGATGAGTTTTGTTTAAATTTTAATAAACTAAAAAAACTGTCAGGTTAAATCAACCAGAATTGTGGTTAAATATGTTTTTACTATTTTTTCTGGTTAAAGAAATCAAAATTCTGAATAGCAATTTCCTTATAAAAACATATAAAAAAGATTTTTTTCCTAAATTTCCTTATAGGCCTAGATAAATGGCTTCTGAAATGTTGCATTTTTTTAAATTTCGGAATTTAGTGGTATATGAGTTTTTTAACTGCTGTAAAGTGAAAGGAGCATTTTAGAAAGTCAAAAGAAATTACGGCTTGCTACTACAGTTTAGCTAAGGCCATGTTATAGATATGAACCATTTTTTCAAATTGAAATAAGAAGTAACCTAATCTTAAAAAATGTCATTTTTCCTACAAAATGTCATTTTTCCTGCTCCAAAAATCTAACTTTAGGAAAAAATGTAAGTTTGCTTTTTTTTTATTAGCATTTAATACCAAAACTTGATATAAAAATTTTCGTATTTTTGTTGTTTTAATATCTGAGCTGATTGCATTTTTTAACCACAATCATGAAAAATAATATTAACTAATGCTATAAATTCACAGAACTATTATGTACTTTAATAGTCTATATTTTTCAAAAAAATTTGACAGCGTTTTTATTTTATATTATTTGTAAGAAATATATAAGTTTCCTTAGTTTTTTATTTAGTTTCATTTAATTATTTCCTTTATTTTGTATTTATTGAGAAAAATAAATTGAAATTTTTTTATTTTTTCCACCGGTCATGTATAGAAAACTATATTTTCCAGCTCGTCGATTAAGCTTTTGTTTGCATTTTACTTGTTTGAGGGCATGTGACACAGCTAAATACCTATATTGCCGACCACACTTTTTTAAGTACACTGAATGTTTTTTTGAACCTAAGAACTTTTTTGTAAATAAAATATCGAGCTGAAACTTTGGGAAATGTATTAGATTACAATAAAGTACGTTTAGGTACTGCATTTTGGTAGGAAGAAAATTATTTCTTCTTTTTTTTGAACCTCAACATATTTTGAACGTTCGAACTTTTTTTATACATAAAATATCGGTCTCAAACTTTGAGAAATGCAAGAGCCGAAAGAAAACTATGTTTAAATACAAAGCTTGATAATAAAAGATGTAAAAAAATATATTTCAACAATCAATTCCAACGGCATTAGCCGGTAACGTTGTACACGAAAATACGAAACCTGGCGGCCACTAGACGAG
>NC_046666.1:90849610-90861128 GCF_010883055.1 Belonocnema kinseyi
TTCTTGATTTAAAGTAGAGAAGTCCTAACACTAGCTAGAGGTTTCACCCAGAGAGCAGCAATAGATTTATTAACTTATTATTACTCGGACATTCTACTCATTGTCAGTGACCGCAGCTTGGAATCGCAGGAAATACGGTCCACAATGAGCGGACCATACGAGGGTCAACATTTTTTGCAGCCGTCCACCTGCACTCCCTTTAGCCGGTATTCAACTTAAATGTGTCATTTTTCATAAGCTTTTCTTTCTCTTTACTCAATGTAAATTAAACGCTTAATTTTTTTTTTAGAAATCTACTCTCAACTGTTCAAAGAATGCCTCTTCAAAATGTCAAGTTGAACAAGTATATCTGAGGATCACAATGAGCCTCCAAATATTGCCATTTTTCATATGCCTAAAATTTTGCATAATATTTCTTAGACATAAAAATGCAATATTCACTGATAAGTGAAAAAGCATATCAAATGTCAAATAAATTCACTTATAATTTCTTGTCGAAAATCTAAGAAATAAAAATAAGAAACATTTTACATGTTAAACTCCATAAGACCTAAAAATGACCGGAGCAAGTTCTAATAATATTTTTTTCGAAAATGAAAAAATAGGCATAAATTTTTTTTCCTACGTTATTCATACAATGTGTCTTGAGAGGCCTGTCAGGTTCGGCTAATAGTTTTTTAAATTTATAAATTTCAAGTACTTGCATATTTCTGATATCCTACAAGTCTAGTTTTAATTGGAGATATACGAGACGAACGGAATGTAAAGCTTTTCATTTAGCAGCAATTAATGTAATCTTTTTCAATTAAAGTAAATTAGGCGTCATTCACAAAATACGTGATACATTTAGGCTTAGGGGATGGTCTGTCGAAGTATGATTCTCCATGCAAGGATCAATGGAAAAAGTATCACGCAGGAGGAGGGGGTCAGAAGTTCCTGAAAAATGTATCACGTATTTTGTGAATGGTCTCTATTAGAAGAACCAATGTTTTGCGTTAAAATTGGTTGATTTTTAGGCGTAAGTAATGAAAGTCTTATGGTATCATTGTTAGGAAAAGGAAGTAGAGAAATAAAGCATGAGACCGTTACCTGTAACTTTGAAATATGTGACATACTTTATGTAACGAATTGTTTCCCGTTCTTTATTATTATTGGTACTTTCCCAGGTGAAGCGTTGATTCCCACAACCAAATGGAAATTTTAAACATTTACTATATACTTTAAATGACTTTAACGATTCCTTTGCGAAATAAAAATCAGCTCCACGTGGACCATTGAACCATTAGTGCGCGAAATTAAAGTCAGATGATACCGAAACGACTTGAGTTGAATATTATCCCTAGCAAAGGTGAAATATTCTTTTTGAATTCATATATGAGAGAAAATTAATTGAAATCAAGTACTTCTAAAATGGAATGGTTGAATTTGGAGGTTAAAGCTTTTATCTAACTATAATACTTTCGAATTTACATGTTTCAAACTTTAAAAGTTTGATTCCCATTTCAATCAAGGTTTTTACGTTTACACTTCTAATGGTTATCTGTATACATCTATGTCCTATAGTTATTTTGAGAAATATTAATATGTTATAATAAATATATTAAATTTGTAAAAGAACCCACGAAATTTCTTAATTATAAATAGTGTCATTTTCAGAATATTTTGTATTTTGAAATAATAAACTCCAAATTCTGCTAAATAGTAAAATAAGGTGCCACATGATTTGTTACTTAATATTAAAACCTTAATTATTTTTCAGTGAGCTCTCAAGCTCAACAAATTCGTTTGGCACATACGGACATCCAGATGCCAGATTTCACTAATTATCGTAAGGAGGATGTAAAAAGTCCAACATCTGATAGTAAAACATCTCTACATAAGAGACAAACGTTTTCCTATCTTTTTGCTGGTGGTAAGCATTAATATTTTCATTTTTCCACAAAAATAATGAGAGCAAAATTTTTTTCTGCTAAACAGCATTTAAAAAAAAAACGTTTATAGGTGCCGGTGTTGGAGCCGCATATGTTGGCAAAGCCTTCGTCGTTGATCTTCTTTCTACTTTGAGTCCTTCAGCTGATGTTTTGGCAATGGCAAAGATCGAAATTAAGCTCGATGCTATTCCAGAAGGAAAAAGTGCCGTTTTCAAATGGCGCGGAAAACCTCTATTTGTTCGACACAGGTAACAAAAATAACTTTCAGTTAATGTCAAGAATAATAAACTACTGGATGAAATAGTGCCAGTCGGTTGACGAGTCACTTTGCAGCACTTCTTTAAAATTTAAAGATACAGTTCAGCCTCTCATTAGGGCGCCTTCAACTCAATTGCGCTCGAACTTTACACCCAACTTCTAGCCTCCGTGTTGACCAAGGGAGATTTCGAAGCACTGCGTCTCAATAAGGTGCTCCGAAAGTCAAACAATTGATCCTACTGACTTTTTTCGATAAAAGAAAATTCTCGGAAGGATAGCATTTTCAAAAATTTAAAAATCAATCCAAAATAAAAAATTGAAGCTAAACAATGCTCGATATTAAAAAAAAGTCAAGAGAAGAAAAACATTCCTTTTTGAAAACCCTACAACATTACCATATCAAATTTTTGGATTTTCTTAAAAATCGAAAATTAAAAATTTGATACACAAAAAATAATGAAAAATCAAAAATTCCATTTTGTTGTTAAACTATAAAGGATACGAAAAAAGATGAATTAACAAAAATTGTGGTCCTAAAAAAGATCTACAAATTCGTTTAAAATCACTTTTTGATAGGACGCGTACTTTTTGTTTTATTCGTGAAAAATAACATTGAAAATAAAAAAATAAAAAATTTGTGGAAAAACGATACAAGTTACGAAAAAAAAAAATGATTTAACAAGAATTGTTTACCGGAAAAAGAATTAGAAATTTCTTACAAATCAATTTTTGATAGGACACGTAGTTTTGGTTTTAATCATAAAAATGACATTAAAAATAAAAATAAATAATTTGTGGAATAACGACAAAAGGTACGAAAACAGATAGAAAAAAGTTATGCACTTAAGAAAGAGATACAAATTTGTAAGAATTTACTCCATTCTCATCGTTTATAATTGACAGAGTATTAGGATTGCCCGAAATTTGACACCACAACATTCAAATTTTTAACCCAACGATGTAAAATACGAAAAAAGGCTCAAAGAGAATTTATAGCTTTTGAAAAATTCTACAAAATTTCTGAACCATTTTTCAATAGGTCTCTTAATTTATTTTTTTATTTTTCGTAAGTAATATGTAGAAATCGAAAATTCCAATATTACGCCAAAAGATGCGAGATACGTAAAAAATCTAAAAGAAGACTTGTAGGATATTTTGCTTTATCCATGAAAAATAATATGAAAAAAAAATTCTATTCTTAGTATAACAACGAGAGATAGAGAAAAATGTCTGAAAAAAGAATTGTAGTTTTTTTTATTTATTTCAAGGTGGTTCAAAAAATATACATTTACAAATATCTGTCAAAAATCAAAACGCACAGCGCGAGTGTCACAATGAGAATGCGTAGCTCAAAGCCTACAGAGATTGGAGAAATTTCATCTTAAACTATACTTAATTAAGTAGAAAATTCAGAATATGAAGATGCATATAAATACTGCGATCTACAATGCCTTGCTATATTATTAGGCTAACGCTGAAAAATTACAATTTTCACATTATTTTTGTCATTTTTTTAGTTTTGAGTTTTCAAACTCCTACTTTGATGTATTCGTCAGATTTGGCAGACGAATTAGCATGTTTTTAGCTGGAAAAAGCCACCGTTCTAACCTGACGGTAAATTCTTCAGATTTGAATCCCATCGAGAACATTTGGGACTTCATGAATCAGAAGTCAGTAAGCACACTCCTGCAACCAAGCAAGCGCTAATTTGGATACTCAATCGCACTTGTAAAAATTGTCCAAAGATGAAGAAAAGAATCAAAAACTGCAAATAGTATGACCCTGCGCATTGAAGTTATATTAACTGCTAAAGGCTACTATACGAAATACTGATTATTTGGTAAAAACTAAAAAATTATTTTGTTATGATTTTACTTACGATATACATTAATATTGAGCAATTTTGTTGTAAAATCTGTTTGAATTATATTATAGGTGACACATTTTATTAAAAAAATGATTGTCTTCACTGAACTGAAGCATTCTTACAGTAAAAATTGACTTTTAATTGGAATTAGTATTTCGTATGGCTCTTGCTTGGTTGTAGTGGCGTGCTTACTGACTTCTGTTAAATGAAGTTTTAAACATTCTCGGTGGGATTCATATCTGGAGAATTTCCCGGCCACTCGAGAACAGTGATTTTTTCCCCAGATAAAACGGGTTAATTCACCTGGCGAATATGTCTAATTACGAATTTAAAAACACAAGTAAGCCACAAGTAACACAGAGACTTTATAAAAAAATGTCAAAAATATTGTGAAAATTGTAATTTTTTAGCTTTGGCCTGGTAATACGGCCAGTCACTCTCAAAGACATCTTTTTGATAAAGTTTCATTTAAGCATTCCAAATGCAAAGAACAATCATCCAAGCGCGAGGCGTAATTATGTACGACACAGTGCGTGATGAGAATATGCCCTTGAAGCCGGCAGATTTATTCTTTTCTTTTACTCAGGCAATCGTAGTAAATGAATCATTCAGACAGGAAATTTTTAGAATGAAAATATACATACAATAATAATTCGTTTATAAATTATTTAAAAATGAGAGTGAAATGTATCTCACATCAAGCGGTCAATTTGTATCAAGCATACTACATATGTGACGCGCGCCGAAGAAATGGGGCTTACTCTAAAAAAATCGAAATCGAGGTTTTTGCACCTTTGGACAGTTTTTGAGTAGCTCTTTTTAATGAAACTATCGAAAAAATTTCCGGGCCTTATTATTGCTGATATTTGAGGTGTCAGGTACCCGAAAAACCGGGTTATCGCTCGAGATCCCGTGATATACCTCTCACCACTACATCACCGCGTCTCATCTATACCCGGTCCGTGACAGTGTCTCCAGAACGTGGGAATTTTCGGCCCCCACCACTCTCCCCTATGGGAGCGACAGATTCTAACATAGCGTGTCGGTGAGTCGGCTCTTTTAAATGCTGTGAAGCCCAGTCTCGTGTAAAGCCGAAAATGCACGAGTAGGAACCAGACCTCACGAATGACGATCTAGATGCTCCTCAAATTTATTCAGGTTTTGAAATTCCGAGATTCTTTGAGAATATTTGAAATATTTTGCAATGTTTTGAAATGCTTAAAAATAATCTTTTCAAATTAATTGTTGGAAATAAAAAATTATGTTAATTATTCCTTTAAAAATCTTTACAAGTTTTAATTATTTTCGAATCGTTTCAAAATTTTTGAATATCTCTTAAACTTACTCAAATTTGAAAGTATTATGTTCCTTAATTTTTTTAAAGTTAATTAATATGGAAAAATTACAACATTTTGCTTTAAAAAAATTTACGTACTTTTTAAACATTTTAGGAAATAATAAAAAATGTTTTATAATCTTTTTTAAATTTTCTGTTAGAATTCGTTCCAAAACAATTATTTACATTTTTTCCCAATGAGTTTCTTTCATTATCTGAAAGTCCTTCGTTTATCGACTTTTATTATTATTTTTTCATTTTACATACATATATATTATATCTTATCAAAATTTAATATAAAAGTCTTAAATGTTAAGTGCATTTAAATACTGCAATTTTTAATTTTTCCAAATTTTTAGAAATAATTCAACAAATTTTATGTATAATTAAAATAAACTTTTTTAAATCTCATTTAACTTACTCCAAGTTATATTTTTGAATTTTCAAAAATTATGTAATTACTTATTCTGATTGGAAATAATTGAACCTCTTGCGATTAAAATCGGGGATTCGGCTTGAGAAGAAATGTGCTGAACGTAATTTAAAAAAAAATCATTTGAATTTTAATTTCAAAGACTGAATAATTGTACACAATTTCTAGGCGCATCTTTCTTATTCTTCAACAAGAATTTTTAGATTTTCAGTTTTTGAAATCAGTTTATCATACTTTTCTAAAACTCATCTGAAGTTTAAATTCTTTTTTAATATTATCAATTCTACTCCATATTGATTGAATTTATTCGATTATTTACATTTTTTAAAAATTTGTAATGTTATCGAATTAAAAATTGTTGATTTTAAAACCTTTTACACTTTTTTTCGAAATTTTAGGAAATTGTTTGATGTGTTTTAAAATCTGCTTTAATTTTCTTTTAAAGCACATTTTTCAAAAAAAAAATTATTAAAAATTTTCACACGATAATTAGGAAAATAATTCTTTTTTCTTAATCTTTGAAAATTACTCAAATTTTTCGTGATTTTAAAAAAATTTTCAAAATTAAAAAAAAATTGCCTTTAAAATTTTTCAGATACTTTGACAATGTTTGACGTATTTTTTAATGTTTTGAAATGGTTTAAAATAATCTCCTAAAATTAATTTCTCGCAATAAAAAATTATTTTAATTATTTCATGGAACCTAAAATAATTTTTTTCATTTTCGTGAAAACTTACAAAATTCTTGAAAAATCTTTACAAGTTTTAATGATATTTGAATCCTTTCAAAATTTCTGAATATCTCATAAACTTACTGAAATTTGCATTATGTTCCTTAATTCAAGGTGTGAAAAAATTGACTCATAATCTTTTAACATTTTCCCAGGAATTTTAAGAAAAATAGTTTTACCTCCTTGAAATCTTTCGGAATTCCTTTAAAGTTTCTAAACTTTATGTTTGAACTCTTCAAAAATCTAATTTTCTAACAGAATTTAAGTTTAAAATTCGATTTGAATCTCTTCAATTCTTCTTAATGTTTCTTGCATTAAGTCGATATTGATCTATTTATTATAATCTTACCAAATTTGAAACATTTTGCTTTAAAATCTTCTACAGTCTTCTTTGCTTGCGGGTTCGATTCCCGCCTCACACTCTGGAAGAGCCTCAGCGGCCCATGCGGTGAACACTAGCCTAGCAAGGGAGTTGTTCATCTCCGGAGAGTCGTGGGACCGGTACTTCTAGAGAAAAAGGTTTTCTCTAAGTACTTAAAGCTGTTGCTCTTGGTGGTTCGGAACCCACCTTAAACTGTATGTGCCCCTTCCACCACCAAGTAAGTATGTGAGGGGTGTGTAAAGGAATAAAGAAGAAAGTGCAAGAAAAATGTAAACCCTTAGGGACACATTAGAAGCTTCCATTCCATTAAAAATTTTCCTACCAATCTTGAAAAAGTTATGTTTCTAATATTGTCGGACCTTCTAAGGCTTCTAATCATTAAAAACTATTAAAATTTTTTCTGATTTTCTTTGAAATGCGGCAAAATTAAAAAGATTGCCTTATAATCTTCAGATTCTTTATTGACCATTTTAAACATAGTTTAAAATTTATTGGATTTTTTTAAAATCAATTTTTCAAAATAAAAAATTATATTATTCGTAGAAATCTATAAGAATATTTTTTATTTTCATGAAACCTTAAAAAGTCTTCAAAAAATCTTTAAAAATTTTAATTATTTTCTAATCGTTTCAAAATTCCTGAATATCTCTTAAAGTTACGCAAATTTGAAAGAACATTTTTTAAACCAAAATAAATTAAAAAAAAAAGTTTAACAAATTTGCGCAAGAAGGCTTGATAAGAATTAATTTTCTTATTTTTTTCTAAAATTAAAAATCATAGCAAAATTGCCTGAACTTTCATTCTCTTGACACCCTGCGAAATTCAGTTTACTTAAAAACTCCAAATAGCCAGTTAACTACCGAAAACAAATCGTGAAGTCGGTGAGGGAGGGGGGGGGGGGCTCGTGCTCGTGCATTTATGGCTCTACAGGAGGCTGGCCTACGCAACATTTAGCAGATCCGACTCACCGACACGCTACGTTTGAATGTGTCGCTCCCAGATGGGAGAGTGGTGGGGACCGAAAAATCACGCGTTCTGGAGACACTGGTCCGTGAGCCGCGTCTGCGACGCCGCTATATGTGTGAGAATGGAGTGGTAAGTGGAGAGGGAAGATTTCGTGAGTTCTCCACGGTCGTTAATTAAAAAAATTGCCACTAAGGGGTGTAATAGGAGAGTAGTGGCTGTTTAATTTGAAATTTGAATGTGATAAAATAAAAGTTTTAAAGATGTCGGTTTGGCACCAGTTCTGAAACGCTGATGTTTCAAAAGAGCACGACAGATAATTCGCCCGTTTTGGTCATATTTGACGCACTCTAATAATATTCTCATCGGAAAAATGTATTTCACATACATGTGCTGTAGATCGTAAAACAATAACACCGGGCACACAAGATTCCCATTCTCTTCGGAGTATAGGATCACTGGGCACTTTGAACGTAGATCTTTTTCCTTTAAATTTGTTACTGTTAAATTCGCATCTGTCGGGTCTACTTCGACCGCTCGCCTTGAAAAATCTCACTTTTCAGAGTAAGCCCCTTCTTCGGCGTACTCCACATGTGTATTATTAGGGTGGTCTAAAAGACGCTTATCGAGCTACAGGGCCAATCACCCCCCCCCCCCCTTTGAAATTTTCATTTCCAGAGAAAGAAAATTCCGAATATTTTTTGTATATTAAAATTGAAACACGTGCCACCGGCACGTCAAAATCCCATTCAAGTAACATGGAGATATTGTAGAGTTTTGAAAAATGGAACTCATACTTCAGGGTTTGATCGAAATGTGACAAGCTTCTTAGGGATTGAAGAGGAGTGTATATTAAATAAAACCATACTAATTACTTTTTTAACTCCCCTTTCCTCACAGATCCCCAATAATGGCCCCAAAAAACTACATTTTTACGTATACAGTCACGAACGGTTCTCCGCAACTAGGGAGTCGAGGGTACGCTCGGTGCGCAACTTCAGACTACGCTCAACCACTCCCTGTAGACTACCATTACCTTTCGCATTGGCAAAAAAATTAGTCGAATTCACGTAACTTTTTTTGCGATTTAGAATCTCGACATCTCTCGAGATTATAAATCACGAAAAAAGTTACGTGAATTCGCCGTGATGAAGTGCTGAATTTCCTTGTCCAATAATTGTTTCATGCTCTTTGGTTCCAGACGTTTGATTATTTCGCAACTTTCAATTTTTGCTTCGATTTCAAAATTATATTTTCTTATGCTTTTTATTATTTAAATGATTATAAATAAATTGTACTAATTGATTTGTTAAAAACTAGAAGACATGTATCAAAGTTATGTATATTTTCAACAAAAAGTAGCATAGAATACCAATTTAAGAAAAAATGGACATCTCTGCCTCAATTTTAAGAAATTTCATAAATAAACAATAATTAATTGTTTACATAATTACATAAAATGTTTTTTAAAAATACTACACCAAGCAATGACGAACTATTACATTTCAATCGGAAAATACGATTGTTTTTTACATTTTTTGGAATAAATAATTGTTTAAATAAGATACATTTATTTAAACAAACATTGTTTAAAAAGGAATGGGAAATATTCAAATTATCCATTAGTAATAACTTCTATGAAAAAGATTACTGAAATTGCTAAAACTTGATGCAGGGGTGGTGTGGAGGGTTAAACATAAATGTTGTTAGTATTGTTTTATTTCGTAGACAGTTCTCTTAAATCCCTGTAAAACTTGGCACGTTCAGATAAAATCCTGGAGCATGAGTTCAATTTATCGAAAATCCACAATTTCCCCATGTCAGTCAAATGGGATCTGAAGTGTGCAGTGGCACGTGTTAATATTCGAATTTCGAAAAAAATGTACGGATTCATTTCCTCTGGACACCAAAAATTGGGGGGGGGGGGGGGCTTGATCTCTAGAAGTGAAAAAAATTTTACAATGCAATTTTGGACCACTCTAATATATATATGTATGATGAAAAATTTGTCATAAGGACAACCGCACGATTTCGCCGGTAGCGGGTGCTAATCTGGAAAATTGCACCCGCTTCCAGCGAAATCGCGGTAAAATTTCAGCCACAACCACGTCTCACAACCGTGAGATAGGTGGTTACAGTCTGTAAAGGAATCAATACGACGGTCCAGCAAAAGCCTCGTGCACCCCTAGAACACGGAGCGACCCAAGGACAACCGCCTTCTGCATTTTTCCCGCAAGTGTTCTAGCATATTGTTGACACGCTGGGATGCTTTTTAGGCCATTAGCAAGTGAAAGCTTGGCACCTCCAAGAGCGCCGATGATAAGGACGATCAGTTTAACAGAATATTCCGGGTACAATCGTTGCAACTCCCTTATAAGGTCTCGATACCTCTCTTTCTTTTCATTCTCCTTGGTTATGATGTTTTTGTCAGCTGGTGCCGAAAATTCGATAACGAACATGGTTCCCTTCTCGAAGTCAAGAAGGACCATGTCAGGCCTCGAGTGAGCAACAGAAACAATTGTCGAGAATATAAAGTTCCAGTATATGCGGCAGTTCCCATTCTCGACAATTGACTCAATTTCCCTAGGAGCATTTAGAGGAGCGATATTAAGGTGAATGCCTTAGGAGTGACAGAGATGGTAATAAAGCACTCTTAGTGCCGCATTGTGCCTTTGAATGTAGGTCGTTCCCGCGTGATTTGGACAACTAGATAGTATGTGAGCTAAATGCTCGGGGTGTGCATGGCACGCCTGCAACTATCATCGGGAATGTCTTGGCTTAAAATGTGGCGACGGTATGTTAAGGTGGAAATGACACCGTCTTGGCATGCAAAAATGAAACCCTCTGTACCAGAATTCAATCCGGCCGATTTAAGGAAAGCAAACGTTAGCTCACAAGACATTGACTGATCCTTTACATTTCTGTGGAAGATACCGTGCATCCTCTTATCGAGGAGCTGTTCATGAAAGTTTTTCTCTTGTGCTTTCGTAATCCGGGCTTTCAGGAGTGAGTACTCCAGATAGATAAGATTTCATGCATTTTGCTCACCCCTAATACTGAAAGTCCGAGTGTTCCTTTGCCCACTTCTTCGTGATTCCTGACCATTTTAAGAAGAGGGTCTCTTCCATTTGCAACTCTATGTGCTGTACCCAGAATAATCCTGTTGTGAAGACATTCAAGACTCAATATTCCGCGACGCCCTTGACGGCGTGAGATGTACAGTCGCGGAACGAAATACTTAAGATGCATGATTTTGTTCATGTGCATAACCTTTCTTGTCCCGATATCAAGAGATCTGAGCTCGTTCTTCGTCCATGGAACTACTCCAAATGAATAGAGTAGTACCTTGGCGCATTTGTCTAACCCAAATTCCATTCCAATTTCCTTAGTATATCGTTCGACAATCCCCAGAGCTAGATGCAGTTGCTCTCTGTTCTTAGCATAGATCTTAAGATCGTCCATGTAGAATACATGAGTGACCTTGCACTTTCGATCTGCAGGTTTGCTCATGATCAGGCTCATGGTGTCGCCCTGAAAGACACCTCTCTGAAAGGTGACCTTGTTAGTTGTCACACGATTTTTGCCAGATGAGATAGTAAATCTGGTTTTCCAAAGCG
>NC_046666.1:90861228-90863496 GCF_010883055.1 Belonocnema kinseyi
CGGCAAGACCCCTAAAAACCACCCTTAATATATCTGCACCTAAAATGTTAAAAATGACAATTTTGATTGTCGATATTTGAAGATATAAAAACGTCAAAAATTTTCTTTTTGTATCTCACTAATTACAGAGGGAGTGAGAAAGTTCGGCAAGACCCCTAAAAACCACCCTTAATATATCTGCACCTAAAATATTAAAAATGCCAATTTTGATTGTTGACATTTGAAGATATAAGAACGTCAGAAATTCTCTTTTTTTGTCTCGCTAATTATAGAGGGAATGTGAAAGTTCGACAAGACCCCTAAAACCACCCTTAATATATTTGCACCTAAAATGTTCAAAATGCCAATTTTGATTGTTGATATTTAAAAATATAAAAACGTGAAAAATTATCTTTTTTTACCTCACTAATTATAGATTGAGTGAGAAAGTTCGGCAAGACTCCTAAAAACCACCCTTAATATATCTGCACCTAAAATGTTGAAAATGACAAGTTTGATTGTCGATATTTGAAAATATAAAAACGTCAATAATTCTCTTTTTTTATCTCAATAATTATAGAGAGATTGCGAAAGTTCGGCAAGACCCATAAAAACCACCCTTAATATATCTGCACCTAAAATGTTAAAAATGACAATTTTGATTACCGATATTTGAAGATATAAAGACGTCAAAAATTCTCTTTTCTTATCTCATCAATTATAAAGTGGGTGAGAATGTTCGGCAAGATCCCTAAAAACCACAATTAATATATCCGCGCGTAAATTGTTAAAAATGACCATTTTCATTATCGATATTTGAAAATATAAAAACGTCAAAAATGTTCTTTTTTTGTCTCGCTAATTATCGAGGGAGTGAGAAAGTTCGGCAAGGCCCCTAAAAACCACCCCTACTATGCCCACACCTAAAAGATTAAAAATGACAAGTTTGATTGTCGATATTTGAAGGTATAAAAACATCAAAAATTCTCTTTTTTTATCTCATCAATTATAAAGTGGGTGAGAAAGTTCGGCAAGACCCCTAAAAACCACCACTAATATAACCACACACTTAGGCGCGGATATATTAAGGGTGGTTTTTAGGGATCTTGCTGAACATTCTCACCCACTTTATAATTGATAAGATAAAAAACGAGAATTTTTGATGTTTTTATATTTTCAAATATCGACAATCAAACTTGTCATTTTTAACATTTTAGGTGTGGATATATTAAGGGTGTTTTTTAGGGGTTTTGCCGAACTTTCTCACTCCCTCTATAATTATGAAGATAAAAAAACAGAATTTTTGACGTTTTTATATCTTCAAATATCGACAATCCAAATGGTCATTTTTAACATTTTAGGTGTGGTTATATTAAGGGGGATTTTTAGGAGTCTTGCCGAACTTTTTTACCCACTCTATGATTAGCGCGATAAAAAAGAGAATTTTTGACGATTTTATATTTTCAAATATCGACAATCAAAATTGTCATGTTTAACATTTTAGGTGTGGTTATATTAAGGGTGGTTTTTAGGGGTCTTGGCGAACTTTCTCACTCACTCTATAATTAGTGAGGTAGAAAAAGATAATTTTTCACGTTTTTATATTTTCAAATATCGACAATCAAAATTGTCATTCTCAACATTTTAGGTGCGGATATATTAAGGGTGGTTTTTAGGAGTCTTGCTGAACTTTCTCACTCACTCTATAATTAGTGAGGTAGAAAAAGATAATTTTTCACGTTTTTATATTTTCAAATATCGACAATCAAAATTGTCATTTTTAACATTTTAGGTGTGGATATATTAGGAGTGGTTTTTAGGAGTCTTGCCGAACTTTTTTACCCACTCTATGATTAGCGAGAGAAAAAAAGAAAATTTTTCACATTTTTATATCTTCAAATATCGACAATCAAAATGGTCATTTTTAACATTTTAGGAGTGGTTATATTAAGGGTGGTTTTTAGGAGTCTTGCCGAACTTTCTCACTCCTTCTATAATTATGATGATAAAAAAAAAATTTTCACGTTTTAATATTTTCAAATATCGACAACCAAAATTGTGTTTGGCATATTTGAATAATGGGTGATTTGTGAGGGTTTTAAACCCCTCAAAAAATAAAAATTTCGAAAACTTCTTAAGATGGAATATCACTTTTTGTCATCCTAAATGATTTAGGGGGAAAAAATCGGGAAAAAAATCTTTAATTTTGTTCATATGAACGTTCGTAACTTCAAGTACATGCAGTTTAGAAGTCAGGTAACAACCCCTTAACGTTTCACAACGATATCT
>NC_046666.1:90863596-90868316 GCF_010883055.1 Belonocnema kinseyi
TCATCCGCAAATAGTTGGGTGCATAGAGAGATTGATGCCGCTTTGGAAAACCAGATTTACTATCTCATCTGGCAAAAATCGTGTGACAAATAACAAGGTCACCTTTCAGAGAGGTGTCTTTCAGGGCGACACCATGAGCCTGACCATGAGCAAACCTGCAGATCGAAAGTGCAAGGTCACTCATGTATTTTACATGGACGATCTTAAGATCTATGCTAAGAACAGAGAGCAACTGCATCTAGCTCTGGGGATTGTCGAACGATATACTAAGGAAATTGGAATGGAATTTGGGTTAGACAAATGCGCCAAGGTTTATTTGAAGCGAGGAAAAGTTAATGGCATCCCTGAAGATCCTGAGCTCATTGATAGAAGCACTATACGACACCTTTGCGCTGGAGAGACTGGAGAGACCTGGACGTGCCACAGAGCCGCATTCAGGATGTGACATCTATAAAGGATACTCTCCGAAGCAGATACAAACGTCTCATCCGACAGATTTGGTCTTCCGAACTGTCGGCGAGGAACAAAGAATCTGCAACGAACATGCTTGCCGTCCCGGTACTACTCTATTCATTTGGAGTAGTTCCATGGACGAAGAACGAGCTCAGATCTCTTGATATCGGGACAAGAAAGGTTATGCACATGAACAAAAGCATGCATCTTAAGTATTCCGTTCCGCGACTGTACATCTCACGTCGTCAAGGGCGTCGCGGAATATTGAGTCTTGAATGTTTTCCCAACAGGATTATTCTGGGTACAGCACATAGAGTTGCAAATGGAAGAGACCCTCTTCTTAAAATGGTCAGGAATCACGAAGAAGTGGGCAAAGGAACATTTCTGTACAAAGCAGCCGAGGAGGCTGCTGAAACACTCGGACTTGACTTCAGTATTAGGGGTGAGCAAAATGCATGAAATCTTATCTATCTGGAGTACTCACTCCTGAAAGCCCGGATTAAGAAAGCACAAGAGAAAAACTTTCATGAACAGCTCCTCGATAAGAGGATGCACGGTATCTTCCACAGAAATGTAAAGGATCAGTCAATGTTTTGTGAGCTAACGTTTGCTTTCCTTAAATCGGCCGGATTGAATTCTGGTACAGAGGGTTTCATTTTTGCATGCCAAGACGGTGTCATTTCCACCTTAACATACCGTCGCCACATTTTGAGCCAAGACATTCCCGACGATAGCTGCAGGCGTGCCATGCACACCCCGAGAAGTTAGCTCACATACTATCTAGTTGTCCAACTAACGCGGGAACGACCTACATTCAAAGGCACAATGCCTTTCGGAATTTTTTAATTTGTCCAATATTTTTATACCTTCTCGTAAAATTATTTCATTTTTAAAAAAAGTGAAAAGTTTAATTTCAATATCATCAAAAGTATCAATTTTCTTTTAAACTGTGTGAAATCTGCAAATTATTTAAACAATTTTTTCGAAACTTTTAAATGTCTTTTAAACTGATTCCCATATTTCCTCAAATTTGTGTGAAATCTTCGACAAAAAATCCTTTCAAAAGCTTCCAGTTTTTTTCTTCAATTTTGTAAATTTTTTAAATGTTTTAAAATATTTTTAAACATTCTCTTAATGCCATGTGACAAGAGGGTCACGTGACGAAACCTGGTCTTCAATTTTTCTTTCCCGACTTACGTCTAAACGAAATGAGGTATCGCTCTGGAAGTTTGGGAAATGAAAGAGGAGGTAATAAAGTCCATGTCTCTGATTTGTTTTGGTGCAAGTTAAAAAAAAAAAATTCGAAGAAAATACAAGTGCAAGTTTCATTACCAACTTACGTCCACACGAAATGAGATATCCTGTTAAAAATTTGGCACGCTAAATTTCGTCTGACATACATATCAGCTTAGTCAAAGCAGCACTATCGCAGCGAGTAGACAAATTGGAATTTCTAAGGCCCTGCGGGTAAAATAAATTGCATGATTATCGACAGAGAAAGCTAGAAGTCAAACTTCTGCTGTAAAGTCTAAATGCGTCCGTAGATAATCATCATTTTCATAAATAAACTTTTTTCTTCCCCTAACTCTTTGCAAGGCCACAAACGATCCTTCAATATTTATTAAAATTTCCCGAAAAGAATTTCCGCCTTATTTAAACTTTTATTTTTTAGTATGGGTGAAAAAATATTTATCTCAGGGCTGACTTGATGGGTGGTCCTCAAGCCTTGGGGAGGGGGGGCTATGAGGGCGATTCAGGCGAGTTCCCTCATGGCAACGAGATGCTAATCCATAGGGGTCCAACATGGGCTTCCCTCATGGAGCCCTCATGGTTGCCATCATGAAGCCCTGATGGTTTTTTTTCCAGTGCTGGTACCAGTACTGGCATATCTTTGGGATGATAACTCTATTTTTTACTGAACTGTCGGTGCTGGCCCAGCACTGAATATCGGTACTGGCGCAGTACTGCTTCAGTAGGAAATTCACAATGAGGGCAGTACTGCGCCAGTACTAACTAGTACTGTGCTACTATACTCTAACAATATGACAAAAGTGATTTAAAGAAGAAATATGAATTAATTGCGAGTTTTATGACTTTATATATTATTAGTCATGTTTAGAGTGAATATCTATACCTAAATCTATCGCCTATAGTCCAAAATCCTACTGCGTTTTTTGGCAGGTGAGAAGTTAACGTGATAAAAGAAAGTGTTAATTAAAGGTGCCACGTAGACGATTAAGAAACGGCACCTTTGCCAGCGCCAAGTCGCTCAAAGGTTCGATACAATCCGATTCTTAGCGGTAAATTTATTCAATAATCAGCTGCTGTCTAGTAACGCAATGAAATTTTTACTACTTGCTTAAGAACCCCTGGCGAAGAGGCCTAAAGTGCGTGATAGCAGTTAACAAAGTGTATATGTTAAGTAACGCCATAAGACAAAAACTAAATGAAAGCTGAAAGCCCTCTGTAAACGGAAAACTCGTTTTGCCAAGGCTCAAGATAACAGAAATATGCGGTAGAGATATATTTTTTTGTAGAATTTATTTGCTTTCGCTTCAATATTTCAAACGGGAAGCTATCTAGGAAGGGGCTTCATGTTCGTTGGGGACTAGGACTGCTGCGTGGGTGCTGTGCGGCGGAGAAGGCTTCTGAGGGTTTCAGTTCACGGTGTTTAGTTACGCTGTTTACTCAAGTCTTGTCTAGTTCGCTTTCGACAACTAAGAAAATATATTTTCCGCCTATAACACTAATTCTGTGTTAAAAACTTTACTTTTCAACTTGAACGATAAATTTTGAACCAAATATACAGTACATGAATTTCCTATTCTGCCAAAATTTAAATTGAAATTCCATCAGAATAATTATTTTTTTAATCAAACAGATGAATTTGCAGCTGCAATGATGATGATTTTCTTTCAAGTCTTCAAAAAGTATACTAAATCTTCCTAGAACGCGTTTTTTTTCTGACTCAGAGTGTCTCAGAACGTGGAGGTTTGATGAAAAAGTACCTTCTCTTTAGGATGAGATTTAGAATATTTTAATTGTAAACGTTCTATAGTTTGAAGTCGTCTTTTCAGTTGTACAATTGAATAATTTTCAATTTTAGATGCGTGGTATTTTTCATAAATCGACAGTTCAATCTTTTCGAAAAATTATATAGCGCATTCTAAAGCTAAAAGTCAAGTTTTGGTTCAGAATAAAATTTACACTGCTACCGCTCACAGAATGATAGTATTGTTGCAAAGTGTCAATCCATTCATAAGTGTTTGTCAGTTTCTAAGGGAATTTGGAGTAATGGATCCTTTTACATTTGCTGAATGCTCTGTTACCAAAAATTGTGTCATTGCAAGTGAAGGGTGTTGCAGAAGAAGCAAAAAAATGCGGCAAAGAAATACCTTTTCTGCGTATTTATGTTATCTTGTGTCTTGGCGAAACGAGTTTTCTGTTTACAGAGGGCTTTAGCTTCCGTTTAGCTCTTGCCTTATCGCGTTACTCAACATATACACTTAGTTAACTGCAATTACGCCCTTTAGGCCTCTTTGTCGGACGTTCTTGAGCGGGTGGAAGATGGCAATACTACATTTTCCTAAAGCACTAATTGTCAATTTGAATATGGTAAAGATTTCATTGCGTTACTTTACAACAGGTAATTATTAAATAAATGGACCGCTAAGAATCGTATTTTATAGCACCTTTGAGTAACTTGGCGCTGTCAATGGTGCGGTTTTCTAATCGTCTATGTGTCACCTTTTATTTGCACTAACTGACACTAGCAATCGGAAGTGTTAACCATTGTGTTGAAGCTACGAGTTGTGTCACGTCCTACTTTTCGTATCCACCGAATAATATAAAGAATTATTCTTTGATTGGTGGATTCCTTTTCTAGTCTTAAGGTTCGCTGCTGACTGGCTTTGATTTGAAAATCAACTACCGCGGTTATTTGAATCTTTATATTAATCACAGGCGATGAAATGAATCTCACAAGTTAAATAAGTCATTTTAAATGAATAACTTTATTCACTAAACTTTACACATTAATCCATGGGATACACACACAACAGTTAATATAAACTTTTTAATTATTATTATTATTAACAACTACATTTTATATCTAACTTCACTTAATGTTAGATATAAACTAGATTCGACGACTATACTAAGTTATGCGGAACTTATACATTTTAGATTCTACTTTCTAAATTATAATATTTAATATTTAAGATCTCGAGTGACGCGGGTTCAATGAATATCAACGATTGAAAGATAT
>NC_046666.1:90868416-90871677 GCF_010883055.1 Belonocnema kinseyi
TAACTCTTATTGTTTCCGATTTCGTTCTGTCACTCAGAGTAATTTTCTGTGAAAAATATTGATTTACAAAGAATATTTGTCAAACAATAGAATGGATTTCTTTGCCCGCGATGCAAACGTAAATTGTACTATAATAAAAACAACTGGAAAAATTTGACGAAAGCCATTTTGGTAAAGAAAACAAACCTTTGTCGACCTATAAATACTAATTTTATTCCCCGAAAGATTTTTAAAAAATCTCTTCGAAACACTTTTATTGCAAATATTTAATTAAACAAAAATATTTGTTTTAAAAATAAAAATGGTACAATTTTTACATACAATTCTTAAAATAAAAGAATCTGTGTGTCAAACCGCAATCCAATCCGACTATTCTTTCAAAAGTTATCTGATATACAGACAACCACAACCACAATAACGACGACGTAGACGCCAGAGAGCCAGACAGATACCGATGTAAAAACTTGTTTTTCTGACTCAAGGAGCCTCAAAACGTCGAAATTTAATGAAATTCGCGAAAATCATTTTTCGCATAAAACTCTTCTCATTATGGACGAGAATGTGATAAAATAATCATGGGGCCTTCAAAAAGTAGCGTTTTTCGCCTCTCGACTTTTTTCAATATCAAGCTTTTTTTGCTTCAAATGTCCATTTTCGTTTGGTGTTTTGGATTTTGAAAATACTTTGACTTTGGTAAGTTTGATTTTATCAAAAAAAGTTGTCAGGATAAATTGTTCATATTTTTTTGTACCATAAATAGCTGTCGATAAATTTTCAAATTTTGAAAAAAGTGGTCTCGAAAATTTTGAAAAAGCTTCAACTTTTTGGATTTTTATCAAAAATAGCTGTTTAACGAACTCGATCTTTCTTTTTGGTCCCTCGAACAGTGTGTCAAAGCACAGTCCAAAGAATAAAATTAATGTCCCGTAAGTTACAACCGGAAAATTATAATTTCAAAAAAATGAAAGTTGTTTTAAATATTAAGCTAGACTCGCGACCGGGAGAAATCAGAAAATAAAAGTAAATTTGAAAATTGAACTGCAGTTCGATTTTTAAAAATTAAACAGTGATTGATTTATAAAGGTGATTCTAGATCTGTTCAAAATGATATAATTTACATATTTTAATGTTAAAATTTCAACTAATTTAATTGCAAAGCCTTAGTAGTGACACAAGTGTAAAGTTCGAATTAATGGCTTCTTAAATGAACGCCTTTATTCAATTTAAAAATCTTTTTGAAGTATTATTTCAGTATAAAATATTCGATTTTTAATCTATTTGGTTTGGATATAAAAAAAAACAATTTTCAATAGTAAACAATTTGAAAATGAATTGCCACAATTTCAGAGTGACAAATTTAAACTTGGGATGTTACGATTATAATTGTTTAATTTTTTTATTTGTAATTCGAAGGTAAAAGAATTTTATTTGGATTTTTAAAGAACAGTTAAATAAGCATTAATTTAGAAAAAAATCAAATAAGCTGGAGGTTTTTGAATGTTACAAAGAAAAGAACGAAATTTGGAGCTCCTCAAAAATTTTGAAATACTAGGAAAACAATAAAAATCTCTGGGTAGATTTAAAATGATTTTTTATTTTGAAAAACTACATAACTCAAAGAGAATGTTTAAAAATATTTCAAAACATTTCGAAAGATTTACAATATTAGAAAACATGTGGAAGCTCTTAAAACAATTTTGAAAAATTTTTTAAATAATTTAAAATGATTTGAAATAATATAAAAGAGAACAGATACTTTTGATGATTTTGAAATGTTTTCAAATGTTGACTTTTTATTTTGAAAAATTACATAATTTTAAGAGGAGGTATAAAAATATGGGACCACTGACAAAAATTCCGAAAGGGATGGATGAAAAATCCCAAAAAATGAAATCTCCGGCACCTGAATAATAATTTTATAAAAATTGTATTAAAAAATACATTAAAAAACACGTGTGCTTAAAAAGAAAAAAATGTTCTGCCTAAATTTACTTCGTACCTATATAATAACATTTTTGAAACAAACTTTGCATGATTCAATTCTACAGCAATTTATATCAAAATTTATTTTTATTTTTTTTATTAATAAAAAATTCGATTTTTCAGAACTTTTTTATGTTTTTTTCAAATACTATGTACATTTTCAAACAAATTTTTTTATCCAGAAATATATATTCGATTATTGTATTTTCAATAAATAAATAATGTTTAATAAACAATTTTTTAAATTGCTTAAATTCAGGAATTTTCTAGTTCGTATATTTTAGGATTCAGGCATTTTCTTTGGGGATTTTTAAAATTCGTTAATATCTTATTGTTGGGAATTTTATTGATTTTATTTTTCGTGAATTTTCCAATTCGACTTTTATATTTCGGGACTTTTATAATTTCGGGAATTTTATTATTGGTTATTTTTCAATGTACGAATTTGACAGTGTCAGGAATTTTATTTTTCGGGATTTTTCAGTCGCTTTTTCCGAAAAATAAAATTCCCGCATCACTGTAAAAATTCCGAGATTATAACATTGCAATGTTATAATTTCGGAATTTTTACAGTGATGTTGGAATTTTATTTTTAATTTTCCAATTCGGGACTTTTGTATTTCGACAATGCATTGTCGTAATATAAAAGTCCCAAATTGGAAAATTCTCGACAATTTACAATCTTACCGAATTTAAGAATTGCCGACAGAAAATTTCCGAATTATACAATATCCGGGCTAGACAACTCTCTAATTTGAACAATTAAAAATAGTTGGTTAAACAAATTTTTTTAAAAGAATCATAAAATATTTTTACCTAATTAAAAATAACAATAATTGAACAAATGTATTTTTGGATTAAAAAAAAGTTATTTGAAAATGTCAATTTTATTTTTGTACATTACAGAAAACGCTCGCAAAAATAAAATTATTATTTAAAAAAATAAAAATAAAAGTCGCGTTATATCAGCCTGCATTGAATCCTGCAAAATTTGTTTCATTTGAAGCTCACGTGTTTTAAATTTATGTTTGTATCACAATTTTATACGATTATTGTTATTTTAAATTAAAACAATAATTTAAAAAAATCAAACATTAAACCAAATTTCTATAATAAAAATATTTTATTATTGTAGTTTTAATAAATAAATAATATTGACCACATAACTGGTTTCTCAATTTCTGCAATTCGTGAATTTTCTAGTTTGTATATTATATCATTAGACAGCATTCGGCCTGGAGTTTACTTTTATTATTCGGGAATTTTCAAATTCGATAA
>NC_046666.1:90871777-90875060 GCF_010883055.1 Belonocnema kinseyi
TTATCGAATTTGAAAATTCCCGAATAATAAAAGTAAACTCCAGGCCGAATGCTGTCTAATGATATAATATACAAACTAGAAAATTCACGAATTGCAGAAATTTTTTTAAATTATTGTTTTAATTTAAAATAACAATAATCGTATAAAAATGTGATACAAACATAAATTTAAAACACGTGAGCTTCAAATGAAACAAATTTTGCAGGATTCAATGCAGGCTGATATAACGCGATTTTTATTTTTATTTTTTTAAATAATAATTTTATTTTTGCGAGCGTTTTCTGTAATGTACAAAAATAAAATGGACATTTTCAAATAACTTTTTTTATCCAAAAATACATTTATTCAATTATTATTATTTTTGATTCAAACAATAATTTTTGGAAACTTTAAACATTAAAAAAGTTTTTTATCGGTAAAAATATTTTATTATTGTATTAAAAAAAAATTTTTTAACTAACAACTTTTTAATTGTTCAAATGAGAGAGTTGTCTAGCCCGGATATTGTATAATTCGGAAATTTTCTCTCGGCAATTCTTAAATTCGGTAAGATTGTAAATTGTCGAGAATTTACCAATTCGGGACTTTTATATTTCGACAATGCATTTTTGAAATATAAAAGTCCCGAATTGGAAAATTAAAAATAAAATTCCCACATCACTGTAAAAATTCCGAAATTATAACATTGCAATGATATAATTTCGGAATTTTTACAGTGATGTGGGAATTTTATTTTTCGGAAAAAGCGAGTCAAAAATCATATATATAAATCGAATATATATTTCTGGATGAAAAAATTTGTTTGAAAATGTGCATAGTATTTGAAAAAAACATAAAAAAGTTCTGACAAAACGAATTTTTTATTATTAAAAAAAAATAATAAAAATAAATTTTGATATAAATTGTTGTTGAATTGAATCCTGCAAAGTTTATTTCAAAAATGTTATTATATAGGTACGAAGAAAATTTAGGCAGAACATTTTTTTCTTTCAAATTACACGTGTTTTTTAATATATTTTTTAATACAATTTTTATAAAATTATTATTCAGGTTCCGGAGATTTCATTTTTTGAGATTTTTCATTCATCCCTTTCGGAATTTTTGTCAGTGGCCCCATATTTTTATACTTCCTCTTAAAATTACGTAATTTTTCAAAATAAAAAGTTAACATTTGAAAACATTTCAAAATCATCGAAAGTATCTATTCTCTTTTAAATTATTTCAAATCTTTTTAAATTATTTAAAAAATTTTTGGAACTTTTAAATGTCTTTTAGACTGATTCCCATTTTTTCCTGACATTTTTGTAAAATCCTACACACAAAATTGTTTGAAGAGCTTCCAGATTTTTTCTAATATTGCAAATCTTTTGAAATTTTTTGAAATATTTTGAAACATTCTCTTTGAGTTATGTACTTTTTCCACATAAAAAATCATTTTAAATCTACCAAGAAATTTTTATTGTTTTCCTAGTATTTCAAAATTCTTGAGGTGCTCCAAATTTTGTTCTTTTCTTTGTAACATTTAGAAACATCCAGCTTATTTGATTTTTTTTCTAAATTAATGCTTATTTAACTTTTCTTTAAGGATCAAAATGAAATACTTTTACCTTCGAAATAAAAATAAAAAAATTAAACAATCATAATCTTAACATTACAAGTTTAAATTTGTCACTCTGAAATTGTGTCAATTCATTTTCAAATTTTTTACTATTGAAAATTGTTTTTTTTTTATTTCCAAACCAAATAGATTAAAAGTGGAATATTTTATACTTAAATAATACTTCAAAAAGATTTTGAAACTGAATAAAGGCGTTCATTTAAGAAGCCATTAATTCGAACTTTACACTTGTGGCATTACTAAGGCTTTAGAATTAAATTAGTTCAAATTTTAATGTTAAAATATTTAAATTATATCATTTTGAACAGATCTAGAATCACCTTGTAAAATCAATTACTGTTTAATTTTTAATACTCGAACTGCAGTTCAATTTTCAAATTTACTTTCATTTTCTGATTTGTCCCGGTCGCGAGTCTAGCTCAATATTTAAAACAACTTTCATTTTTTTGAAATTGTAATTTTTCGGTTGTAACTTACGGGACAATAATTTGATTCTTTGAAATATTTTCTACAAATCTTGTTGATAATTTCTACATTCTCATCAAAAATGAGAAGGTATTAGTTTTTTATGAAAAATAACTTTTTTGGATTTCATCAAATGTCGACGTTTTGAGGCCCCGTGAGTCAGAAAAACAAGTTTTTACGTCGGGATCTGTTCGCCTGTCCGGCGCCGTCGTTGTTGTTGGCTGCATACCGGATAATTTTCGAAAAACTGGTCCGATTGGATTGGGCTTTGACACACTGTTCGAGGGACCAAAAAGAAAGATCGAGTTCGTTAAACAGCCATTTTTGATAAAAATCCAAAAAGTTGAAGCTTTTTCAAAATTTTTGAGACCACTTTTTTCCAAATTTTAAAATCTTATCGATATCTATGTATGGTACAAAAAAAATATGAACAATTTATCCTGACAACTTTTCTTGATAAAATCAAACTTAGCAAAGTTAAAGGATTTTCAAAATCCAAAAAACCAAACGAAAATGGACATTCGAAGCAAAAAAAGCTTGATCTGGAAAAAAGTCAAGAGGCGAAAAACGCTACTTTTTCAAGGCCCCACGATTATTTTATCACATTCTGATCCATAATGAGGAGAGTTTTATGCGAAAAATGATTTTCGCGAATTTCATTAAATTTCGACGTTTTGAGGCTCCTTGAGTCAGAAAAACAAGTTTTTACATCAGTATCCGTCTGTCTCTCTGGTGTCTACGTCGTCGTTATTGTGGTTGTGGTTTTCTGTATATCGGATAACTTTTGAAAGAATAGTCGGATTGGATTGTGGTTTGACACACAGATTTTTTTATTTTAAGAATTGTATGTAAAAATTGTACTATTTTTATTTTTATAACAAATATTTTTGTTTAATTAAATATTTGCAATAAAATTGTTTCGAAGAGATTTTTTAAAAATCTTTCGGGGAATAAAATTAGTATTTATAGGTCAACAAAGGTTTGTTTTCTTTACCAAATTTGGCTTTCGTCAAATTTTTCCAGTTGTTTTTACTATAGTACAATTTACATTTGCATCTCAGGCGAAGAAATCCATTCTATTGTTTGACAAATAGTCTCTGTAAATCAATATTTTTCACAGAAAATTACCCTGAGTGACAGAACGAAATCGGAAACAATAAGAGTTAATGTATACAGGAACAAGCTTTTTGAACAAAAATG
>NC_046666.1:90875160-90877258 GCF_010883055.1 Belonocnema kinseyi
CTGTTCTGGAGACTAAATAGCACTTATTCTTTTATTAAGAAATCACAACCAAAATTGTTAAAAAAAGTTTTTAAAAGAGTTTTAAAAACCTTAAAAAAGGTCTGAGATTTTAATAGTTCAATATATGCGATAGAATCTCTTTAAATATGAAATTAGTCTATACTTTTTCATGTTTGAGCTACAATTATTCCATTTTAGAGTTATAAATTACAGTCGTGAAAAACCAATAAAATGTTTTAATTAATTTATATATAAAACAAAAAACCTTTGTATAATTCAATCTAAATGCAGCTGCAAAAATTTAATTTGAAATTCGTTGAATTCAAGGTATAATTTAAAAAGAAAACTGAAAGCAAAGGATCGACTTTCAAAAGAAGCGAAAGAAAGTGACTCGCTGGATTGCAAATGAACATGGAAAATGGTGTATTGGTATCTTAAAAGAGTATAAATAGTTCTTAGATTAGTTTTTAAATTTTCTGCAGTTTACCTTTTTTACATATCTAGATGTCAAAAAAGCCTACCCAATTCTTTCAAATTTTAATCACTTATTTTCTAAGAGAAAATCACCCCTGTTTACCAGTCACTGAAATGGATTAGAAAAAAATTGGCAAGACCCAAAATAAAAATTGGATGGACAGCGAATTTTTAAATTTTTAATTGAGATTATCTTTAACTTTGTGATATCAAAAATTTCCATACACATTTCTTTTTAATAATACTGTAGGAAAAAATCAACAAGATCGAGCGCCGAAATTATAATTAGAGCAAATTTTCTGTAATTCTATGGGGACGGCTGAAATATCCCGAAAAATAAAATTCCCGACTCGGTAAACCTCTCTGTCCAAAAAATTACAATTCGAAAACTAATAAATTTCCTGAACAGTTTATAATATTAACGAATTTGAAAATTCCCAAATAATAAGACTCCCCAAATAAAATTGTTTCTTAATCAATATTAATTATTTATTAAAACTACGATAATAAAATAGTGTTATCAAATAAATTTTTGTTAATATTTAAAGTATTAAAAATTATTGTTTGAATTTAAAATTTAAATTATACAAGAAATTTTACTTACAAATTAATATATAAAAACACGTGTTTTTTAATTAACCTTTCGATTTTTCAGAAGAACTTTTGTGATTTAAAAAATACTATATACATTTTCAACCAAAATATCTTATGCAGAAATATATTTTCCTTCAATTATTATTTAAAATTTGAACAATAATGTTTAAATACTTCAAACATTAAAAAAGTTGTTTCTTTGGTATAAATATTTGATTATATTTCAATTTAAAAAAAATTTGTCAAAGAAAAATGCTTTCAGCACTTGCTTATCTTGAAATGTCTTTCTATAATACTTTTTTTTTAAATTAACAATATGATTTTTCAAGAAAATTTTTTTTACAATTAAAAAAAAAGAATGTACCGAAAACCTGGATCAAGCTTCAGATCTGAAAAAATTCAGCGATACAAACATTGTCAAACTTTTCTAACCTCAAAAAAATTTTCTACTGCTTTACCGTTACATTTTACGAAGAATGAGAAAACAAGAATTCGACTTCGTAGTACGATGAAGGCAGCACCTCGATAGGGCAGAAAATGTGATGTCCTATATACGAGGGTAGTTCAATAAGTCCTTAGAATGAAGTATAAAAACAATTTTTTTTGGGTAAATTTTTTTTTATTTTTCAACATAATCTCCTTGGAGCTCTATACACTTGGTCAATCGCTTTTCAAGCTTTTTAACCTTCAGAAAAGTGCGTTTTCGGAAGTTCCTCAAAATAAACACTTACAGAGGCAATGACGTCTTCGTTGCCTGGAAATCTCTGTCCACCGAGCCATTTTTTCAAGTTTGGAAATAAGAAAAAGTCACTGGGGGCTAAATCTGGTGAATATGGTGGGTGTTCGACCAATTCGAATTTTAGTTCTTCAATTTTAGCCATTGAAACGAAGCATGTGTGAACTCGGGCATGGTCGTGATGAAAGAAAATTTTTTTCTCGCCAAATGTGGTCGTTTTTTTTAAATTTCTTCTTTCAGCTGCTCTCATAATGATGCATAATATTCACCAGTGATTGTTTTACCCTTTTCCAA
>NC_046666.1:90877358-90888514 GCF_010883055.1 Belonocnema kinseyi
ATCTAGTCGGGAGTGGTGCTGACTGAAAACAGATGATTTGGAGCGATTCGCGCGCCATCTGTTGGTCATTCTAAGGACTTATTGAACTACCCTCGTATATAATTCCCCACTCCGACGTCCCGTACCGCATCTACGTTTATAATATCTTTGATTCATTTCACATTTCAAATAAATAATTAGTTACTAATTTAAAAAAAATGTAAAACAACATTAAAATTGTTCACAAATACATTCGGGATGTACATTAAGTACTTTCTTAAAAATTGGAGTTGGTTTTCACTAATGTAACGGTACGTGAGTGATATTTGACGTTTGACAAGTGTCAACATCGTTTTGTATTTCGAACTTAATTAATTAAATAAAGTGAATATCTGCAGCTTGTACGTAATTAATTGGTGACAAAATCTGTTGTTTTACTTATTGAATTAAACATAGGGATCAAACGCTTATGACTAACTGCAACGAAAATTGTAATCCGTATGATTATAAAAATTGCTACGATAAATCTGATATTCAAGTGATGAGAGGTAAGAAGCGGAGAATTATTCTTATAAGCTGGGTGTCCAGCGACCTAGAAAATTTCGTATCCGCTACTATAGAATGTTAAAGTATACATCTTTTGTGATATTTAACTTAGAAATTATAAAAATTCTTAATCTTCAATAGTAACTCATCTTCATGGCCATATAACGGAATTTTCAAGAGTTTCACCACTAGGGTTTTTAGTATATACCATATTACAAAACATCATTAAAGATTTCCAAATGTTTCAAAGACTTTAAAATATTTAAAAGGATTTTGAACATTTTATAAAGGCGTTTATATCAGATTTTAAATATTTCATAACAATTTCACAAAGATTTTTTAACTTTTAAACGATGTAAAGATTTAGCCAGATTTAACCAGATTTAGCCCCCAGTGACTTTTTCTTATTTCCAAACTTGAAAAATTGGCTCGGTGGACAGAGATTTCCAGACAACGAAGACGTCATTGCCTCTGTAAGTGCTTATTTTGAGGAACTTCCGAAAACGCACTTTTCTGAAGGATTAAAAAAACTTAAAAAGCGATTGACCAAATGTATAGAGCTCCAAGGAGATTATGTTGAAAAATAAAAAAAAATTTACCCAAAAAAAATTGTTTTTATACTTCATTCTAAGGACTTATTGAACTACCCTCGTATGGGACTTTAGGCTCGTGATACAGAAGAGCCACTTTATGCTGATTGATTGCACTTTTTTATTTAATCCTTCCGAGTTTCCAAACAAAGAACATTATAATCAAATGATCTAATTTCGCACTCTGTGAACGGCTGCCGAATTTACACTTTTTTCTAGGTCGTTTAATATTGTTTTAAAAATTCGTGACAACTGCGCGTCGGTAATTATGATTTTCTTGAAGTTCTTGGTGTTTGCTTTGTCTGATCCATTAACATTCTGACTTGACGGCACCTGAATTCTCAACGCGCGATTAGTGGCTTATTCATGTTTATCAACAGTTTTAAGAAAAGGGTAGTTTTTTAACATCAAGGGATGGTGTTGAAAAATTGATTTATGGGGCGTTATGGAGCCTCAAGTGAGTCTTCAATTCCGGTATGCTCAATTTTCAGAATAGAGCATATTTAATTTTCAGGGAACTTTATTTATTTTAGGGGATGTTTTTTAAAAATTGCGCCATGGGTCATTCAAAAGCCTTTTATCAGCCTACAATTCGGATGCACTCAGTTTTGTGATTAGTGTATATTCAGTGCACTTTATCACCAATTTTAAGTAAGGGGAAGTTTTTTAACTTTAAGGTATGATTTTTGAAAATTGATTTAAGGGACGTCGGAGAGCCTAAAATGAGCCTTCGATTCTGGTTCTCTGAGTTTCCAGATTAGAGCATATTAAATTTTTAGGGTAGTTTATTTATGATAGTATTTTATTTTGGAAAATTGCTCCATGGGTCATGCAAGCTCCTTCAATAAGCCTTCAATTCTGATGTAATCAGTTTTATGATTAGTGTATGTTCAGTGCACTTTATCAGCACTTTTAAGTAAAGGGTAGTTTTTTAACGCCAATGGGTGGTTTTGTAAAATTTATTGAAGGGGCTTTGGAGAGCCTAAAATGAGCCATCAAATCTGGTATGCTCAATTTTCATATTAGAGCATATTGTATCTTTAGGATAGTTTATTTATGATAGTGGTTGTTTTTGAAAAATTTCGCCATGTCTCATGCAAGAGCCTTCAATGATTCTTCAATTCTGATGTACTCAGTTTTATGACCAGTATATATTCAGTGCACTTTTTCAGCACTTTTAAGTAAGGGTTACTTTTTTAACTCCAAGGGATGGTTTTGGAAAATTTATTTACAGGGCGTTGGAGAGCCTAAAACAAGTCTTCAATTCTAATATGCTTAATGTTCAGATTAGAACCTATTTAATTTTTAGATCAGTTTATTTATGATAGGGGTTGTTTTTTAAAAATTCCTCCATGGGTCATGCAAGAGCCTTCTGTAAGCCTTTAATTCTGATGTAGTCAGTTTTATGATTAGTTTATATTCAGTGCACTTTATCACCACTTGTGAATAAGGGATAGTTTCTTAACTTCAAGGGATGGTTTTGGTAAATTGATTTATTGGGCGGTGGAGAGCCCAAAATGAGACTTCAATTCTTATGATCTCAGTTTTATGATTAGTGTATATTCAGTGCTCTTTATGGTAACTTTTAATTAAGATGTAGTTTTTCAACTCCAAGGGATGGTTTTGGATAATTGAACTTGGTGGCGGTGGAGAGCCTAAAATGAGCCTGCAATTCTGGTTTGCACGATTTTCAGATGAAAGCATATTTAATATTTATATCAGTATATTTATATTATCGGTTGTTGTAAAGGGTAGTTTTTTAGCATCAAGGCATGGTTTTGGAAAATTGAATTTGTTGGCACTGGAGAGCCTAAAATGAGCCTTCAATTCTGGTTTGCTCGATTTTCAGATTGGAGCATATTTAATAATTAGGGTAGTTTATTTATTATAGTGTTTGTTTTTGAAAAATTGCGCCACGGGTCATTCGAGAGCCTTCAATGAGCCCTCAAGTCCTGTGAATAAAAAAATTTGATACCACGAATATTTCTGCCATGATACTACTAGCTTTACGTAAAGCTGGCAGTACCATGCATTTTTGTTTTTAAATGCAGAGCCCAAAATTTGGCTTTTGGGTATTATATCATATAAGTAAAGTAATTTGAATTTTCATTTGTTTTTCATTGAAATATTCTGAGTGAAATATAATAAAATGAGTTCCTATTATAAATTTTAAGCCATTTGCAATTTAAATTATGCAGATATGTAACACGAAGTGTGTTAGTATGGAAATCTTGAATAAAAAATTATCCGATTATTAAAATAAGTAAGGAAAATTACAAAAGAATATTGTGTCTTTTTCAGTGTTTTTGTATTCAATATAGATTGAAATAAAAATACAATCTTTAAAAGCATCACAGAAAAAGTTTTTAACAAGTAATTTCAAAGTAATGTTTTAAAAAACTTTTGGTATTTAATACTAAAAAGAGAAATTTTCAAGAAAAAATTCATTTTCAACCAAGAGAGATAATTTTGTTACTAACAAATAGATTTTATTTTCCAATCTTTCGTTATACGAAGTTCAAATTTTATGTTGACATTAGGGTAAACACAACCCATAATTGTTCTTTACCTTTATGATTGCTTCATGGCGACTTATATGATAATTGCATTTCATAATTCTTTTTATAATTATTATTAGCGTAGGCTTTCTTATTGGCTTAACGCTTGATTGTTTATGGAAGTCATATCCTGGGCCCATTGAGAAAGAGTCAGTATAAAATCTACAATTTCATCACGTATTTTGTATAGTTTTCTTAATTATAATTATCTAGTTTTTACCTAAAACGGCTTTTTGTAAGCTATGTTTTTTGTTTAATTCACTTTGTCTCAATTGAACACTTTGTTATATTGAATGAACATAAATAAAACGAAAGATTAAAAAAAAATTACTTTTTCAAAATCTTTTTCTGTGATGTACTAAAGATTGTAATTCTATTTCTCATTATCTTGAATAAAAAAAATTAAAGAAGACACAATATTCTTTTGTACTTTTCCTAACTTATTTTATTCATCGGATAATTTTTGAGTTAAGATTTATATCCTAACACACTTCGTGTCACATAACTACATAACTTAAATTTCAAATGACTTAACATTTCGAATAGAAATATTTGTTGGTTGAAATAACATGAAGTATTATATTTTTTATTGAGAATTGATCTATTTTGGTTAATAATTCTTTTTTTTTAATTCAAATATTTTGGTAAAAAGTTCCACTAGTTTCTTGACAAATAGCAAAACATTTTCTTAAAAAGTATTATTTTTGGTTTGAAAATTTATCTCTTTTGGTTACAAAATGTTAATAGAGGATACATCTATTTTTTGGTAAAAAAATTATCTTTCTTGGTTGAAAAGGAATTTTTTGTTTAAAAATTCTCTTTTTGGTATTAAATACCAAAGTTTTTTTTAAACATTACTTTAAAATTACTTGTTAAAAAATATTTTCTGTGATGTTTCTAAAGTTTATAATTTCATTTCTAACTATCTTGAATGAAAAAGCACTGGAAAAAGACATAATATTCTTTTGTACTTTTCCGTACTTATTTTAATAATAGGATAATTTTTTATTACAGATTTCCATGCTGACACACTTCTGCATAATTGAAATTGTAAATGGCTTAACATTTCTAATAGAAACACTTTTTATTATTTTTCACTCAGAATATTCCAATGAAAAATAAATGAAAATTCAAAATCCTTTAATTATATGATAAACCATATGCATAGTCGTCTACTGGGCTGAAACACTCGATTCGGATACCCGACTGAGGTCCGTTAAGCTAGCACCTCCACAATCGAATTTTTGAATTTTTCATAGCTCAGAATTTTGGGCTTTTTTGGGCTTTTTTTGGGCTGCAATAAAAACTTGTGGGCTCCTTTACTTTTTTCAAAAAATAAATTTTCTTGTGGAGGTGCCAGCTTACATTAACCCAGCACCTCCACTTCTTTAAATCACTAAATAATAAAAATTCCATCACACCAGAATTTTGGACTTTTTTTGGGCTCTTAAGATCCGCAAAAAACATTTTCCCCAAACCAACCCTTAACTTCCAAAATCAAGCCCCTTCAAAAAATTGAAAATTTTCAGTTATTTATTGACGGGATATTTTTGGGCTTTTTTTGGGCTCCCAGAAAATACCCACTTCGATTTTTGGGCTCCAACCCTTAAAGTAAAAAATTAACGCCATTGAAACACGCAGATATGAAATTGTCAAAAAATAACTTTTATTACATTTTAGAGCTTGATTAAAGTCTCTGATTTTTGGGCTCCTCGAAAATACACGCTGCGATTTTTGAGCTTCAACCCTTAACGTCAAAAATCAACCCACGTAGATACTACTTTGTCAAAAAATCAATTTTTCTAGAATTTTTGAATGGTAATAGAGTCTCTGATTTTTGGGCTTCTCGAAAATTTTTGAATTTTTCATAGCTCAGAATTTTGGGCTATTTTTTGACTTTTTTTGGGCTGAAATAAAATTTTTTGGGCTCCTTTACTTTTTTCAAAAAATCAATTTTCTTGTGGAGGTGCCAGCTTACATTAACCTAGCACCTCCACTTCTTTAAATCACTAAATAATAAAAATTCAATTACACCAGAATTTTAGGCTTTTTGTTGGACTCTTAAAATCCGCAAAAAAAATTTTACCCAAACCAACCCTTAACTTCCAAAATCGACCCCCTTCAAAAAATTGAAAATTTTCAGTTATTTATTAACGGGATATTTTTGGGCTTTTTTGGGCTCCTAGAAAATACCCACTTCGATTTTTGGGCTCCAACACTTACAGTAAAAAATTAACCCCATTGTAACACGCAGATATGAAATGGTCAAAAAATAACTTTTATTAAATTTTAGAGCTTGAATAAGATCTCTGATTTTTGGGATCCTCGAAAATACACGTTACGATTTTTGGGCTTCAAACCTTAACGTCCAAAATCAACCCCTCTCTACTACGTGAATACAACTTTGTCTGCAACTAAATTTTTTTAGAATTTTTCAATGGAAATACAGTCTCTGATTTTTGGGCTCCTCGAAAATACCCGATATGATTTTTGGGCTTCAACCCTTAACGTCAAAAATCCACCCCTCTCTTCCACGTAAATACAACTTTGTCTGCAAATCAATTTTTTTTTTTGAGTTTTTCAATGGAAATACAGTCTCTGATTTTTGAGCTCCTTGAAAATACTCGATATGATTTTTGGGCTTCAACCGTTAACGTCAAAAATCAACCCCTCTCTTCCACGTAAATATAACTTTGTCTGCCAATAAATTTTTCTAGAATTTTTCAATGGAAATACAGTCTCTGATTTTTGGGCTCCTCGAAAATACCCGATATGATTTTTGGGCTTTAACCCTTAACATCAAAAATCAACCCCTCTTTTCCACGTAAATACAACTTTGTCTGCAAATACATTTTTGTAGCATTTTTTAATGGAAATACAGTCTCTGATTTTTGGGCTCCTCGAAAATACCCGATATGATTTTTGGGCTCCAACCCTGAACGTCAAAAATCAACCCCTCTCTTCCACGTAAGTACAACTTTGTCTGCAAATAAATTTTTCTAGAGTTTTTCAATGGAAATACAGTCTCTGATTTTTGGGCTCCTCGAAAATACCCGATATGATTTTTGGGCTTCAACCCTTAACGTCAAAGATGAACCCCTCTCTTCCACGTAAATACAACTTTGTCTGCAAATAAATTTTTCCAGAATTTTTCAATAGAAATACAGTTTCTGATTTTTGGGCTCCTCGAAAATACTCGAAAGCTCAAACTTCGTACAATTTCATGGAGATTGAAGAAACACAAGCCAGACACGTTACCACTTACCTAAAACACATAAGAAACTATGGATATTTTTTTGATGTTTAAATATTCCATAAAAAAATATGAAATATACGTTTTGAATATCCGCATTTTTTCCGTTACAATAGCAGAGAATGTAAAAGGCAAAATAGGGATAGCTCGGATTCGGTCTACTTTGTGTAAAAGCTGTCAAAAAAGTTAACCAAAGCTGTCAATTTCCTCGCATTAAAAATAAAAATGCTCCTAAGTTGAAGGATGAAGGCATCGATAAATAACGAACACGAGAGACGCTTTCGTATTCACATATTATTTGATTTATTATTCTAAATTTTAAATTAATTATAAATCAAAAATTTGAGGGGATGTGTAATTTTATTTCCATCGAGTGTGTAATATTACACTGCTGTTCGAGGGTCCTCTTATTTACATCGCTAGAGGATGTAATTTCACATATTTTTGTGGAATCACACAGTGGAGTGTGTGATATTTACAATGATACAATATTTAATTTTCCGAAACTTTGTAATTTTACACAAATCTTTTTTTACAGTGTATCTACGTGGCAGAGAGGGGTTCATTCTTGACGTTAAAGGTTGGATCCCAAAAATCGTAGTGTGTATTTTCGAGGAGCCAAAAAATCAAAGACTCTATTGACATTGTAAAATTCAAAAAGAAATTATTTGTTGACAAAGTCGTATGTACGTTATAGAGAGGGGTTAATTTTTTATCTTAAGGGTTGAAGCCCAAAGATAGTAGACGATATTTTCGGAAAGCCTTAATATCAAAAACTGTATTCCTGTTGTAAAACTCTGAAAACAGTTATTTTTTGACAAATTTATATGTCCGTGGTAGAGATGGGTTGATTTTTGACGTTAAAGGTTGAAGCCCAAAAATCGTGACGTGTATTTTCGAGGAGCCCAAAAATCAGAGACAGTATTTCCATTGAAAAATTCTAGAAAAATTTATTTGCAGACAAAGTTGTGTTTACGTGGAAGAGAGGGGTTGATTTTTGACGTTAAGGGTTGAAGCCCAAAAATCATATCGGGTATTTTCGAGGTGCCCAAAAATGTAAGGGTTGGAGCCCAAAAATCGAAGTGGGTATTTTCTGGGAGCCCAAAAAAGCCCAAAAATATCCCGTTAATAAATAACTGAAAATTTTCAATTTTTTGAAGGGGGTTGATTTTGGAAGTTAAGGGTTGGTTTGGGGAAAATTTTTTTTGCAGATCTTAAGAGCCAAAAAAAAGCCCAAAAATCTGTTGTAATTGAATTTTTATTATTTAGTGATTTAAAGAAGTCGAGGTGCTGGGTTAATGTAAGCTGGCACCTCCACAAGAAAATTGATTTTTTGAAAAAAGTAAAGGAGCCCAATAAAAAATTTTATTGCAGCCCAAAAAAAGCTCAAAAAAGGCCAAAATTCTGAGCTATGAAAAATTCAAAAATTCGATTGTGGAGGTACTAGCTGTGGAGGTCTTTGCTTTAAAGATAAATTGGGACGATAAATTGAGACTATAAGTTGGGGTGAGAAATCTTTGTACGTTGTAAGTCTATAATAGAAGGAAAGTGTTTTATCTGGTTGTGTTCCAGTAAGATAATCTGTATCATTAAGAACGATTATAGATTGTCGGTCATTTGCTGAATCATAGTTACATGTACAGTCCTATTTAGATTATAATTTTGTAGAATAGCTCCATGGGGGTATAGTTAAGGAGCAAGCAAACAAACCTAGATGATTACACTTACGCTCCTTTCCGAACCTACTCAACTCCCGTTTCTACGCAGGCAAAGAATCGTGTGTCAAGTGTATTTAAGAATATATATTGTAGTTTAAAATCCAATAATCAATATAAAATATAAAATCTCTATATTATAATCAGTCAGGCTTCAAAGTAAATGAAATGTAAAAAAAAATTTTAAGTAAATACTTTCTTGAAGTAAAAGCATATTTTACTGATTATTCATGTTCTAATGATATAAATTTGCAATTTTTGTCTACATATGAACTCAGAAGAGAACTTTATGCATTAAATTTCTGCCTCGGGTACAAAGTACCCGTAAAGACCCCATTAGGTCCCCATTCGGTTTCTTTTTAAACTTTAAGGATTTTGTTTGGATGCTAGCGCCACGCAGTGGAAACCTCAGACAACAACGCTGCGATGCAAGTAAGAGGGAATTTTATTTATAAACTTCGCGCGCAACATACTACTTGAGCTATTATGGATGCGCTTGAAGTAACTTTCAGCAGAAGTTAATCAAAATTTTTTAATTTTTAACGCTGCAAAAAAAAGTATTGCGATTACTCCGTGAGTTTCTAATAGGAAATTTAACGTAGTTTTTTTTTAGTTTTTTAAAAAGGAACCGAATGGGGACCCAATGGAGTCTTTATGGGTAATTTGTAGAGGCTCCTTTCACTTCCTTCGATCCACCAGGGTACCTCTGCAGTGGCACTGATCATAGCGAGCATAATGTAATTTATGTATTTTATACGAATGCCCTTAAGATATATGCTTCTGATAAAAGCAAACTTCAAAGTGCGTTAAATATTTCCAAGGAGTATATACTATAGATTGGTACGAAGTTTGGACTGGACAAATGTGCCAAGATTCATCTGAAGAAAGCTAAGATTGTTGGCGTTCTCAAGGATCCTGAGTTTGTGGATATAAGTGTTATTAGACATTTTGACACTGAAGAGACCAATACATAACTGGGCATGCCTTAAAGTCGCATTCAATACGGTAAATCAGGGAAGGGTTCTGCCAAAAACAAATACAAGCATCTTCTTCGACAGATTTGGTCTTTAAATCTGTCGGGGAGAGAAAAATCAAATATTTTCCTGCAAATGTTAATTTTCTATTTAAAAAAATATATTTTGGTCCTTTTTTAAATACTAATATCGACACACCGCATTCACGAGGTGTGAAGACAAAGTAAAGACCAATCGTGTCAATGCCCTTATACGTTCCATTTTGACATTGAATTAATCAAATGTGACATTTTTTAATATCATATTTTTAAAGATATTTTCGAGAGGAAAGATAATAAAAAAGAAAATCAAAAATCGTATGTCCGGACGTGGGTCAAATCACACCAAACTTTGCCCTGAAACCATGTCAATGCAAATATACGGTCCATTTTAGAGTAGAAGCAATCAAATAGGACATTTTTAAATATGAGATTTTCAAAGCTACTATCTAAAGAAATGAAAAGAAAAAAGAAAATCAAACATCGTATGTCCGGACGTGGGTCAAATCTGATCAAACGTTGTCCTGAAATCATGTCAATGCAAATATACGGTCCATTTTAGAATAAAAATAATCAAATGTGAGACTTTTAAATATGAGATTTTCAAAGCTACTGCCTAAAGAAATGAAAAGAAAAAATCGTATGTCCGGACAAGGGTCAAATCTGATCAAACGTTGCCCTGAAACCATGTCAATGCAAATATACGGTCCATTTTAGAATAGAAGAAATCAAATGGGACATTTTTAAATATGAGATTTTCAAAGCTACTGTCTGAAGAAATGAAAAGAAAAAAGAAAATCAAAAATCGTATGTCCAGACGTGGGTCAAATCTGATCAAACGTTGCCCTGAAATCATGTCAATGCAAATATACGGTCCATTTTAGAATAGAAATAATCAAATGTGACATTTTTAAATATGAGATTTTTAAAGCTACTGTCTAAAGAAATGAAAATCAAAAATCGTATGTCCGGACGTGGGTCAAATCTGATCAAACGTTGCCCTGAAATCATGCCAATGCTGGTCATTTGGCTAGTCGTCCCGAAAAGGATGCATTTTATCTAATTTATCCTTTTAACTAAACTTAAATTACCATAAATGTTAGTCATATCGAAAATCGGGACAATTAGCCTATTTTCTCCATTTGGTTAATGCTTCTGAAAAAATGCTTATAGTGCAATTATAGTTGATAAAATTTAGTTATTTTCAGTCCTCGAGCCTCGCAATATTTTTCAGCCCTATCACCATTAAACTTTTATTTCAACATGACAGAAAACACTAATTCCTGTTAATCAATTTATACAGTACTAATCATGAAATAATCTTCGTTCCTGTAACTTATGTAATTACTTTGACTAGTCAAAGGGGTACCTCCCCGCCCCATCAAGTGTTGTTAAAAGGGACTAGTCAGTTAAAAGGTGACTAGTCATAGGGGTGCCGTACCGCCCCCCACTAGGCTTTGGAAAACGGACAGGGGTGTGATCTTACAATATTTCTGTGACCAG
>NC_046666.1:90888524-90892565 GCF_010883055.1 Belonocnema kinseyi
AAGAGGCAGGTGTGTGATCTTATATTATTTCTGTGACCAGTCACAAGGCCGCCTTTCTCCTTACCAGATATTGGAAAGGTTTATGGGTGTGACTTAAATTATTTCTAGTAGCAAGTCCTGTTTAAAAAAATTCTAAACTTTTTACCAAGGTGTTCCTTATTTTAAAAAAAAAACTAAGACTTTTGGTGAATTTGCATTGGTAACTGAAATAAATAAAGAAACATTTTTAATTTTCATAGTTTTTTCAAGCTTCAAATGATAAAAGTAAGATGCAATCCAAGCGCGGGGAAATCATAGGGAGGTTTCGAACGAACTCGAGACTACGGTGACACAGAGCAAATATATAAATTGATTTGGATGAGTTAAAACTTAAAGGATTCCATTTTCTAAAACCTAACCTAACTTTTAGTTTTATTCGTTTCTGAATTTTTGTAGGGACAACTAGCAGTCTTAATAATCTTTGGCTAACTCAAAAGGAGTAAAATTTTAAAAATACATAATTTTCGGGACGGATAGACATAGTGAAAATAGGCTAATCATCCCGAATTTCAGGACGACTAGCCAAACTGTGAAAATAGGCTAGACGTCCCGAATTTCGGGACGAAAAAAAGATTACTATTGGTCTAGTGTAATATTTGTAAAAACAATTGAATACTCTTTAAATCTGAACCAGTGAAACGTCCCTCATTGTCAGTGAAATTTCACTGATTCAAATAGCTAGAAATGGTTCACTGACAATCAGTGATAGGTTACTTATTGATTCAGTGAAATAACCACTTTTTAGAGTTGGCAGCCCTGCACTATGTCCATTAAGCAATCATAATAAAATAATATTTTAGTATATTCAGTCAAATAATCATAGTAAAAACTAAAAACCCATCAATATGATCAAATGATAAAAAGGTAAAAAGTTCCGATCCTTTTAAATGACAAACAACCTCACATATTACTTTAATTTCAAGATTGAACTGTCATGTATAAACTAGTTAAGTTAGTATTTTCTATATGAGTTAAAGTATATTTATCTCGAAGTCAATTCAGCAGACTTACAGCCCGAAAATAAAAAAAAAATTGATTTCATTAAGGAACTCTTCTTGCTGCTTTAGTAAAAGACTAACAACAACGCTTAACTTAACAATGTAGAGGTTATGCTTCGCATGATTTACTCTGGTGTTACTGATTACTGAATAAGTCCGAAATCACTGATTAATCAGTGAAATTTCTAACTACTATTTCAATCAGTAAAATTTTCACTGATTCATTTTTAGTGAGTACTCACCTCGAATTTTGAGACGACAAAACAATTGGGTATTGAACCAGTACTGTTATTATTAATGTAAACTTATTTCCTGATGAATATTAGATTAAATCTTGAACTCAATATTTGTATTTTTCAGTATAATTGGATTAATTATGATGCTAAACGACTTTTCTTTAAATCTTCGCTTAATAAAGAGATAAAAAGATATTTTTATTGGTATAATATTATAGTAACATTATGTTAGCACGTTCGTTCTGCAACGCTGGTCCGACACATGTTGCTGATCAATCTCTCTAGCAATCACCCCAAGTGAAGTGGCGCTGAAAGTCGCCATGTGGAGTTGACTACTCGGTCCCATTATTGAAATAATAAAATATGTAAAATAAAATAATAATAAATAATTAAAGTTTTTAAAAGTTGGAGTTTAATAAGCTTGGTATATCAAAATTGTTGCGAAGAAGAAATGTTGTGATTTTTAATGTTTCCTAAATTTGTATTATGCCAATGGTGGAAATGCATTAGTCAGTGACGCCTCCCTTACTTGTTCTCACCACGGATTATATCTTAGACTCAAAAGGGTGGAATACCTGCGATTTTCTTAGTGGCTGTTGTCCCTTTTGGTTCCAGTTTAGGAATTTTCCTACACTGGAAACTGGAAACTTTGATAAAGATAATAATGTTTGGTTTGAAATGTAGGTTGTACATTCAAGTATCGTTGTACAACATTTACATTTGATTTAAAACTCATATTTTTGTTTGGTTGAAAAATGTATTATTTTATTGAAAACTAATTCCTCAATCTGGAAATTCAACTATTGCATTTTTGGTTGTAAATTTATCTTTTAAAGTATCACATTCTTCTAGGTAAATGGGTAAAAATTCATATATTCTTCTGAAAAACCAAATTTCAATTTTCCAGATACTTATTGGCTAAACAATTTCACAGTTTAATTAACAACACAAGAGTTTTCTACAAATATGAAAAGTGTAATTTGTAACAGTTAAATTTTCAAACAAATTTAGCAACCAGCCCGCCCCTCGTTAACAACTATACATTTGGTAATGCCTGCCTCTACCGCTCCCTCTAGGTTCAAGCCGAATGTTATGCGACAGTTCATCCGGGTATTATTGAAATTTTGAAAGTAAGAAAGGTAAATTTGTAAGCAAAAATGGAATATTGAGATTTTTAATTAAAAAAAGATGGTTTTTACATAAAATGAAATTTTCTACCAAATAATTGAATTTTATACGAAACAAGAATAATTTCTAACACAATACAAGAACTCTCAACCCAAAAGTTACATTTTCAAGTTGAAAAGATAATTAAAAAAAAATAATTTTTAACAAAACAGTTCTGTGTTAACAAAAAGTTTAATTTTGACTAGAAAAAAAAATACATTTTCGATTAAAAATGGAATCGGAAAATTTGTAATGACCAAAGTCCTTCTTCAACCATACAAACAAGAAGTTTTGAACGAAACAGTTCAATTTCCAACCAAATTTTTTTAACAAAAGAAATTAATTTTCAACTAAAATTATAATGTTTCAACGAAAAATTGAATAGATAAATTTTCAGTTGAAAAATAATTATCAACCCCAAAAAATCCATATCTGAAAATATTAGAAAAAAGAATTATTTTTCTAATAATCGTTTGAAAATTTTCAATAATTTTTATTTACAAAAATGTACTTTAAAAAAAAATCAAAAAGATTTTGATACACATCAAACGATTTCCTAAAATTTAAAAGAAGAATTTAGAAGATTTTAAAACAAGATGTTTCAATTTGATAAGATTAAAAAGTTTTAAAACACGTAAATAATCCAGTTATTCAAGAAATATTTAGAAGAATGGAAGAGGTTCAAATCTAATCTTAAACTTAAAATTTTTAGAAATGTAGATTTTCAAAAATTTCGAAAAAATAAACTTTAGAAGCTTTAAGGGAATTCCGAAAGATTTCAAGGAGATAAAATTATTTTTCTTAAAATTCCTGTGAAAAATTTAAAAGCTTTTTTTTTAATTTTCAGAAAAATGTAGTAAGTTAAAATTTTTTTTTGAAATTTATTTTATTTCAAACGTACTAGAAATATTTAAAAACTTGCAAAAATTTCTCAAAATTTCTCAATTATTCGTTGATATCTCCCAAACTTCTAAATGTCCTAATCATCTTTTAAAAAGACTCGAATTTTTCTAATATTTTTTTGAGGATTTTTAGAGAACAAGCCAAAAAGTTATTAACTTGACCTCATTCAAAGGACTGATCATTTGACAAAAATTTTCCTTTGAATGGGGTGTGGATAGGAATTTTATTAAAAAATGTGGGGGATTTTCTGAACAGAAAACTGTATGAATTTCTGAACATTTTAATTTTTTTAAGTGTATTTTAATCTGCTTTACATTTAGTGAAAAATCATATGCTGAAAAACGATAATAGAAATATCTATTTCTTCAATTTCAACCATAATTTGAAAGGCGATTCTTCATAGTATTTTACTAACTAATGGAGATATTTTTATAATTTTATTCCTGAAATCTATTTCCTAATGTCAAATATGGTACACAAATATCGTAAAATTTAAAAGACACCAACTATTTACAGGAATTTTTAAAATAAAAATCATTGTGTATCATATTCAAATAAATGTTGGAAATATTTATAAAAGTATTAATATTCTTAATTTAAAAAAATTAATGTATAGAGAGTACAGTTTTTATTTGAAATTTCACGACGGTTTTTTGTACCATGTTTGACCCTCGGCCAGAATCAAGGAAAAATAATCT
>NC_046666.1:90892665-90898872 GCF_010883055.1 Belonocnema kinseyi
TGAAAGAGGGAGCTCTTCTTAATATTTTGACACCAAAATCATGTCGATTCACCTTACCGACTGCGAGTAAAGCCACCCACGCTTTAACTTGACAGACTGTATGTTCATTAGTCATTAAAATGCTACAAAGACTTACCTTAACAATTTTTTTTTCTCTTTTTATAATCATGAAATATTTCTCCATAAAATAAATTTTGTTGCATTTATTTTACAATTAAAATAAAATTGTAAAAGCTAGATTTTGTAATTTTGAGATAAGTATTTTAAGGCATTAAAGATTTTGTAAAGATTTCATATACAATAAAATAAGTATTATCAGTTTATCAATTTATATGTAAATAAGTATTATAAGATTCTTAAGAAAATTAAAAATGAGATTTTCGAATATATCAGATGTGTCAGAAAAGACCCTAGGAGATTTTTAAGACATTTTATTTTTATTTTATAGGATTTTTAAAAATATTATGAAAATTTCTGATCTATTTCAAACGTTTTTAATTCTTTAAGATATTGGTAACTCTCTCGAGTTTTTATCAAAAATTAAAAAAATCATTCAAAATGTAGAAAAAAAATTCCTTATAATCTTCTAAATTTTCCCAAGCATTTTAAGAAACCATGTTTATTCTCCTGAAACCTTTCGAGATTCTTTTAAAGTTCCTAAAGTTTATCTTGCGTTTCTAAAACACTTCTAAAGTTTAAATTTTTTGAATCTGATCAAGTCTACTAGATACTTCCTGAATTCACTTGATTATTTACTTTTTTTAAACTTTTTAATCTTATCAAATTGAAGCATTTTGCTTTAAAATCTTGTACACTCTTCTTTTAAATTTTAGGAAATCGTTCGATGCGTTTAAAAATCTCCTTGAATTTGTTTAAAGTACATTTTTAAAAATAAAAAATTCTTTAAAACTTTCACACGATTATTAGAAAAATAATTCTGTTTTTCTAATCTTGTCAGACCTTTCAATCTCTAATCTTTAAAAATTATTCAAATTTTTCTTGTTTTTTTTTAATTCTGCAAAATTAAAAAAAATGCCTCCAAAGTTTTTCAGATGCTTTGAGAATATTTAAAATCTTTTGCAATATTTTGAAATGTTTCAACATAATCTTTTCAAATTCATTGTTGGAAATAAAAAATTATGTTAATGATTCCTTTAAAAAAATTACAACATTTCGCTTCAAAATATTTTACGTACTTTTTAGACATGTTAGGAAATAATAGAAAATTTTTTGTAATCTTTTTTCAATTTTCTGTTAGAATTCATTCCAAAAAAATTATTCTTTTATCGACTTTTATTATTATCTCTTCATTTTACATACGTATCTATTATATCTTATCAAAATTTAATATAAAAGTCTGAAATGTTAAGTGTATTCAAATACTACAATTTTTAATGTTTCCATATTTTTAGAAATAATTCAACAAATTTTATGTATAATTAAAATGAACTTTTTTTAAATCTCATTGTACTTATTCCAAGTTATCTTTTTTAAATTTTCAAAATTTATGTAATTACTTATTCTGATTGGAAATAATTGAACCTCTTGCGATTAAAATCGGGGATTCTGCTTGAGAAGAAATGTGCTGAAAGTAATTTTTAAAAAAATCATTCGAATTTTAACTTTAAAGACTGATAATTGTACATAATTTCCAGGCGCATCTTTCTTATTCTTCTACAGGAATTTTGAGGTTTTTCAGTTTTTTAAATCAATTTATCCTGCGTTTCTAAAACTCTTCTGAACTTTAAAATTATTTTTTAATTTCATCAATTCTACTCAATATTTATTGAATATATTCGATTATTTGCACTTTTAAAAAATGTATAATGTTATCGAATTAAAAAATATTGGTTTTAGAACCTTTTACACTCTTTTTCGAAATTTTAGGAAATTCTTTGATGTGTTTAAAAATCTTCTTTAATTTTATTTTAAAGCACATTTTACAAAATAAAAAATTATTAGAAATTTTCACACGTTACTTAGGAAAATAATTCTTTTTTTTCTAATCTTGTCTGGTCTCCTAATCTTTCAAAATTATTCAAATGTTTCCTGATTTTTTTTATGTTGCAAAATTAAAAAAAAACATTGCCTTTAAAAATTTTCAGACACTTTGACAATTTTTGACGTATTTTTGAATGTTTTGAAATGCTTTAAAATAATATCCTAAAATTAATTTTTCGAAATAAAATTTTATTTTAATTATTTCTAGGAACCTAAAATAATTTTTTTCATTTTCGTGAAAACTTACAAAATTCTTGAAAAATCTTTACAAGTTTTAATTTTATTTGAATCCTTTCAAAATTTCTGAATATCTCTTAAACTTTCTCAAATTTGAAAGTAGATTTTTGAAGCAACATATAATTTTCACAAGAAGGCCTAATAAGAATTATGTTCCTTAATTCAAGATGTGAAAAAATTTACTCGTAATCTTAAATTTTTCACAAGGAATTTTAAGAAAAATAATTTTATCTCCTTGAAATTTTTCTGAATTCCCTTAAAGCTTCTAAAGTTTATTTTTTCGAAATCTTTGAAAATCTACATTTCTAAAAAATTTAAGTCTAAAATTAGATTTGAATCTCTTCCATTCTTCTAAATATTTCTTGAAATTACTGGTTTATTTACGTTTTTTAAAACTTTTTAACATTATCAAATTGAAAACTTTAGCTTTAAAATCTTCTACACTTTTTTAAATTTTAGGAAATATTTTGATGTATGTTTAAAAACTGAACTATTCTGTTGAAAATTCGATTTTTTTGTTGTTGAAAAAACATTTTCTTATACTAAAAATTTAATTGTATCATTTTTGGTTGAATTTTTTTGGTAGGAAACTGAACTTTGTCAGTCAAAAATTCTTCTTTTTTGGTAGAGAATTATTTTTCTTGTTCAAAAATTCATCTATTTTAATCAAGAATTCATTTCTTTGAATGAAAATGCATTTTTTGTTGAAACTTCTTCTATTTTGGTATAAAATGTTTAAAAGTTCATCTATTTTTTGGAAATCAAACTATTTTCCTGAAAAATTGTTGGTTGTAAATTGATTTTTTAAACTGATAATTAAACCGTTTTTCGTTGAAAATTTATCTATTTTGTTAACAAAAATTGTTCTGCTTTAAAATTGATTTTGAAAATTTTGAAATTCTGTTTTCGGTAGAAAGTTATTGATTTGAAAATTAAAATATTTGTTTGCAAATTTAATTTTTTTCGTGGGAATTTAAATATTTTGTTCAAACTTTGATTTTTTGGGGTTGATAATTATTTTTCAACTGAAAATTTATCTATTCAATTTTTCGTGGAAACATTATAATTTTAGTTGAAAATTAATTTCTTTCGTTGCAAATTCCATTTTTTGCCTGAAAATTTAACTAGTCCATTTTTGATCAAATACTTATTTTTTTAGTTTAAAATTCATTTCTATAGATGAAAATTGAACAAATTTGTTGACCATTTTTTTTCTTGACAAATTTTCTTTTTAGTTATAAATTTATCTTCTTTGTTGGCGTATTATTCTTCTTTAAAAATTAATTTCTTTTGTTGATAAAATCGCATTTATTTGGGTTTAAAAATTAATTTTTTCAACTGCAAACTACAGTATAAACTACAATGTTTAAGTTAAAAAATTTATTTTTCAAAGTAATTTCTTGGGTTGAAAATTCAACTATTTTGTCGAAAATTTTGTTTTTTATTTGTTAAAAATCCATTGTTTACTAAAAATATGACTAAGGCATGCAGCATTAAATTTGAAACATTTTAGACTCAGAAGTCTTGTCTCCTACATCTATTTACATAAAGACATTATATTTGCCTCTTCGCAATAAGCCTAATAGTTCTAAGGTAACTCGGGATTTCAAAACCTGAATAAATTCGAGGAGCAGCGAGATCGTCATTCGCGAGGTCGAGAGAGTTCGGATTTCTGCTCGTGCATTTTCGGCTTTACACGAGACTGGGCTTCGCAGCATTTAACAGAGCCGACTCACCGACACACTACGTTTGAATGTGTCGTTCCCAGATGGGAGAGTGGTGGGGGCCGAAAAATCCCAATTTCTGAAGACACAGCGGTAGGTTTGGCTGAGAACATAAATGACTGCAGCGAAATCTATAAGAAAATCTCCAACTATTTTTATTGCACCCTCGCGTTGGGTTTCAGTTACTGTCACTCGGCTTACCTGTCAGCTGCAGGGAAATATAAAAAATTGACAAAGATTTTATCTATATATGCAATCCGCGTGACAAATAATGAATTGGCATCCTATAAAAGAACAAACGAAAAATTCGTAAAATTGCAATGTAAATAATTAAATAATTTTGGTATTCATAAAAGCTACTTTCATAACCTCAGACATAAGTGAAATACTGAATGTGAAGAAAAATACTTGAAATCATACCTAGTTTCTCGCGTTTGTGGAAAAAAATTCAGGATTGCAGTCTGATAAGTCCCTGAAAAATGAAACACGGAGACGTTTTTTGGCCCAAGTCGGTTTTATTTTTCAACATACCCTCCTTTTAGGTCGATACAGCGAGTTCAACGATTTTCTAACTTTTTGATACCGTTCGAAAAGTACTCGATCGGAAGGTCACCAAAATACGCCTCAGTTTCAGCTATGAGCTCCTCATTTGAGTAAAAACGCTTACCGGTGAACCATCTCTTCTGGTTAGGGAACAAGTAATAGTCGCTGGGAGCCAGGTCTGGTGAATACGGTGGAACCCACTGTTTTGCCTATTGCGTTGACTCAGGAGTGCAGTAGTGGATCCAGGTTTCATCCATGGTTATGAATCGGCGCAAAAACTCGGTTGGCTTACGCGAAAATAATGCCAAATTCTGCTGGGAAGTTGTCACACGAATTCGTTTTTGGTCCACTGTGAGCAAACGCGGCACCCATCGCGCGCAGAGCTTCTTCATTCCCAAAACTGAATGCACGATATTGCCCACACGTTCCAATGATATGCCTACAGCATTAGCTACCTCTCTCAATTTCACTTTGGGATCATTCAACATCATATCATGGATGTTTTCGACATTTTCTGGTGTAGTGACCTCTTTTGGGCCCCCAGATCGTTCAGCATCAACTGTGCTCGTACGGCGACAACGAAACTCGGTAAACCACTTATGAATCGTTCCAATCGACGGTGCAGAGTCCAGGTAATACTTATCCAGCTTGGCCTTGGTCTCGGATATCGTTTTCTTGCGAAGATAGTAGTGTTTGATCAAAAATCGAAACTCAGATTTTTCCATATTAAAATAAACTCGGAGGTTAGTCGCTTCTCAGTGCTGTAACTTGTAAATGCGTTAACATAAATGGCTGCAGTTTTCAAAGGCGTCATTTGAAGGATCAAGCTCGACGAAAATGGTTCACATTAGTGAATACTAATGCCATCTCTTAGAATTTTCAGGTACTTATCAGACTGCCTAGTAAATTTACTTAAAATAATTGAAATTTTAAGGGGTTTGAGTATAGAAGTAACCACAAATAATAATAGTTATAATAATTAAACAAATTTTTAAAATAATTTTTTTTACGGATCTATGAATGTTTAATTGCCTTGCGCTTGATACATAATTTCAATAGTTTTCGCAAAAGCACAATGTATTTTAGTAAAAAATTTACCGAATAGTGGATTTGTTCATGAAATCTTGTTTACATTATTCAAAAGATATTAAAAAATAATTTTTCCCCCAATTGTTTAATGCTACTGTTTGATCTTAAATATCGGCCATCTTGCTAGTTGGTTTATCAGACTAAGAAAACAAGGAAAAGGTTATTTCTGTGACCAGTCACACCGGTGCGTTCCAGCCCCACCACAAAATTTAATCTTTAAATCAAAATTAATCAAAATTTAATTTAGTTTAATCAAAATTATTTCTGTGACCAGTGACAAGGGTGCCCGCCCACCCTACGAGATTTTGGACAGGCGTAGAGGCTACACCAACATTATTTCTGTGACCAGTCACAGAGGTGCGTTCCAGTCCCACCACTAGATGTTGCAAAGGGGTAAGGGGTTTGACCAATATTATTTCTGTGACCAGTCACAGGAATTCCTTCCCGCACCCATGAGAGCTTGGAAAGGTGTAGGGTTTTACCAACATTATTTCTGCAACTAATCACACATGTGCCTTTCAGCCCCACCAGGCGTTGCTGGAAAAAGGTAAACGGTTTGATCAAAATTGTTTCTGTAACCAGTCACTGAGGTGCCTTCGCGCTTCTCACGAGA
>NC_046666.1:90898972-90900316 GCF_010883055.1 Belonocnema kinseyi
ATCGTTTCAGGAATAGTCAAACTTTAACTCGAGTAATTTCTATTGAAACTTTAATTGAATAGTTTATCTAATCTACAAACAGTTACATGACCTCGCAGCAAATTTACATGAAATGGAATTCCGTCGATTTTGATTAAACTTCGTAAAATTGTAGTTCTCAATGTCTCGATCAAAAGTTTTATGGGGCACAAAGTCCGAAAATGGACAGTTTTCGAGTTTATAGAGGGTTAAACATCCAACCTTTTTAAGAAACATTACCAAATATCTCGAAAAGCCATTTCATGTACGTTTACTGCGTGGTCCTTTTTAATGTTTTAAAATTTTTTGGTTTTCTAAATTTCAGTCTAAAATAATTTAATTTTTAAATTGTCCAATTGAAAAACATACATTTAAATTTTGAACGCATTTAATTTATTTATTATTATTAAGTTTTTATAAATAAACTTCCAAGTTTACAATTCTAAGTTTGAGGACTTGAACCCCATCGAGTTGCAAATTATTCTTATGGAATAGTTAAATGAAAGCTTTGAATTTTTATTGATTCCATTTTCAAAACTCTGATCTACAATAACATTTCAATATTTAACGTTTTAAAACTTTTCTCTTTTTTAAATTTCAATCTGAAGCTTTGCAAAATTTCAAAAGATTTCAAAAGATTTTCAAGTATTTTAAATATTTGAGGATGTTTTAAAAGATGTCAAGGAATATTTTATTTATTTTTATAATTTGTAGAAATTTCAAACTATTAACAATTTTTTTTAAATTCCAAAGTAATTTAGAAATTCTAAAAAAAAATCCTAGGCATTTCAAAAGATTTTAAAGGATTTGAACAATTTTAAAGACTCCGAGGAATTTTCATTGATTATAGTAATTTAATATGATGTTTTGAAGGATTTGAAATATTTCATGGAATTTTTAAATTTTTAAGGAATTTTCAAGATTTGAACAGATTTTTTAAGGATTTTAAATATTTAAGGATGTTTTAAAAGATGTCAAGGAATTTTTATCCTATTTTTCCAATTTTAAGGAATTTCAAGGAATTTTAAATAAAGTAGTTTAAAAATCTTAAAAAGAGGGTCAAGATATCTCAAAATATTTGGAAGGTATGGTAATATTTGAGAGTATTTAGAAATTTTCCAAGGAATTTTCAATTGATTATGGTGATTAAATCTGAGATTTTGAAAGATTTAATATATTTTAGGATATTTTAATAGATTGGAAGGAATTTTTAATTTATTTCAATAATGTATTATGAGATTGTAAAAGATTTAAAACGTTTTAAAGGATTTTAAATATTAGTCAACTATTAATTAAAATTAATGTTATATTTTATAATATTATAAT
>NC_046666.1:90900416-90911348 GCF_010883055.1 Belonocnema kinseyi
TAATATTATAATTATGTTATATTATAATAGTCTTATTTATATCTTGATTCGCATTTGAAAGAAATTAAAGAAATTGGCGATTTTGGAATTCATCTCGTTTAGATAAAAACTCAATTATTTGATTAAAAAATTAATTATTTTGCTGAAAATGTAACTATTTTGTAAAGAAGTCCCCTTTTCTATCAAAAGTTCAATTACTTTGTTAAAATTTTTATATTTTTTTATTTGAAGGTTCATCTCTTTCGTTGAAAATACATTTTTGAAACTGACAATTAATCTATACCATTTTGGGTTAAAAAATCATGTATTTTGTTGGAAATTCGTCTTTCTTTGTAGAAATTAAATTGTTTATGGGAAATTTATACTTTTTAATTATAAATTACAATTTTTGGTTGAATTATCAACTGTAAATATTTTTGTGTTGAAAGTCGTATTGTTGTAAATGCAACTATATTGTTAAAAATTAAAATCATAATTTTTGGGTGGAAAATTCAATTATTGACTTAAAGTTGAACTACTTAGTAAAAAAATTAATTCTTTCTTATTAAGAATTCATAGAAGTAGTTGAAAATTCAACTATTTGCCTTTAAATTGGGTTAAAAATTCAGCTTTCTTGTAGATGGTTCGTCTTTTTGACTTTAAAATTATATAATTTCGTTGAAAATTGATGTATTTTATTTAAAATTTGTCTTTTTTGATAGATCATTAATTTTCTTGGTCGAAAATTCATCTGATTGCTTAAAAAATAAACAATTTTGTTTAAAATTAATTTTTTCTGTTAAAAAATATTTATCTTTATCTAAAAATGTAACTATTATAGGATTGATAAAAAATTAATCGTATATATTGGTTAAGTTGGAAAATCGTTTTTTTTTTATAGAATATTAATCTTCTTGGTAAAAAATTCACCTTTTCTCTTGAAAATTTAACAATTTTGTTGAAAATTCGTTTTTTTTTCTTGTTCAAATCAATTTTTTATCACAGTTTTTATCTGGAAATTGAACTATTCCATTTTTGGTTCAATCTTTATCCTGTACTTTGTATTAATTAAAACACCAATTATTTGATAGAAATTTAATTTATTTGTTTTCGAATATGATTTTTTTTAATTGACATAATGTTAAAATAAAATGTTTTCAATTTAATTTAAGGTATTAAAAATTGAAAAATAATTCATTTTAGAAGATGATTCTCAATCCGTTCAAAATTAAAGAATTATTAGATATTAGTTTATAAAAGTATTTTCAATTATGACTTCAAATATTATTTCAGTCTAAAAAAATTTTATTTTTAACCCATTCAGTTTGAAATTTTTTAATTAAAAAAAGAAAATTTCGTTAATTATCAGAAATATTGGACCGTTCATTTAAAATAATCCATTACAAACAACTGTTAAAAACTATACAAATTTGAACAGAATGGTTCGAAATAGAAAGCCTTGAATTGTTAAATTTGTAATGAGCTAAATTTTAAGTTTGAACGCTACAATTTTAATTTCAAAAAATATTCAAAATTAATTTAAAACTTAAAATTATTTCAAATATTGTGAAACACGATGTAGATTTTTGCAGATTTAGAAAAATTAAGCATTTTGAGAATTGTAAAATATTTAAAAAGAATAACAAAAGTGAGTATTTGAAAAGATTTTAAAAATTAAAAAAAAGAATCAGGACAATTTTAAGGAAATTTTTTTATTTTGCAGTTTTTTTCTTTTTAAGGAAAAAACCTAATTAAAAAATAATTCAAGTTTCAACCCAAAAGTTTACTTTTTAACAAAATTAATTAATTTTCTATCAAATAATTGGTGTTTTAACTAATACAATGTACAGGATAAAGTTTCAACCAAAAATGGAATAGTTCAATTTCCAGATAAAAACTGTGCTAAAAAATTGAATTGAACAAGAAAAAAAAACGAATTTTCAACACAATTGTTAAATTTGCAAGGGAAAAGTGAATTTTTGACCAACAAGATTAATGTTCTATAAAAAGAACGATTTTCCAACTTAACCAATATATACGATTAATTTTTAATCAATCTTATAATAGTTCCATTTTCAGATAAATATAAATAATTTTTAACAAAAAAGAAATAATTTTAAACAAAGTTGTTAAATTGTCAACCAATCAGATGAATTTTCGACCAAGAAAATTAATGATCTACAAAAAAGACAAATCTTAAACAAAATACATGAATTTTCAACAAAATTATTTAATTTTAAAGTCAAAAAGACGAATTATCTACAAAAAGTTGAATTTTTAAAGCGAACAATATGAGTTTTCAATCAAAGAGTTAGACTTTCAACCAAATAGTTAAATTTTCAACCATAATTTAAAAACCTTGTTTAAAAAACGTATTTTTTTAAAAAAGTAGTTCAACTCTTAGTAAATTAATCGACTTTTAAACCCAAGAAGATGTGCTACACAAGGTCAATTTCCAACAAAGTACATGAACTTTCAACGGAATTATTTAATTTTAAAGTCAAAAAGAGTAATATCTACAAAAAAGCTGAATTTTTAACCCAATTTAAAGGCAAATAGTTAAATTTTCAACTATAATTATGAATCCTTGAGAAGAAAGAATTAATTTTTTTACTAAGTAGTTTAACTTTAAGTGAATAATCGAATTTTCCACCCAAAAATTATGATTTTAATTTTTAACAATATAGTTGAATTTACAACAAAACGACTTTGCAACCCAAAAATATTTACAGTTGATAATTCAATCGAAAATTGTAATTTTTAATTAAAAAGTATAAATTTTCCATAAAACAATTTAATGTATACAAAGAAAGACGAATTTGTGACAAAATACATCATTTTTAAACCAAAAATGGTATAGATTAATTGTCAGTTTGAAAAATGTATTTTCAACAAAAGAGATGAACCTTTAAATAAAAAAAAATTAAAATTTCAACAAAGTAGTTGAACTTTTGATAGAAAAGAAGACTTCCTTACAAAATAGTTACATTTTCAACAAAATAATTAATTTTTCAATCATATAATTGAGTTTTTATCCAAACGAGATGAATTCCAAAACCGCCACTTTCTTTAATTTCTTTCAAATGTGGATCAAGGCATAAATAAGTCTATTATAATATAACATAATTATAATATTATCATTAATAATATCTGTGCATATGTGTGCGTGTGTGTGTGTCTCCTACTATATTCACACGGACCCCTGTCATAGCATTTGACCACATCTGGTTTCAGATCTGGGATCACTGGTGCCTTCCAGCTTCCCCATGTAATGTTGAAGAAAAGTTGAAATAATTTGAATTCCATGAATTTCTTGAATTCCATGAATACGCGCCCTCAGCTGCTACCTCGCTGGAACTATGCTTTTAAACAAAAAACAGTCAACATAATTTACCGATCCCGACAGTGTATACACTTCGTTTACCAAAATTTCGGTAAAAGTAGCCAGATTGCTTTGGTACAAATATAGGGAAATCTCATAAAAGGGTTATTTGTACCGAAACTGCGGTACGTATAGCTGGATTTTCTTGTTCATAATTACAGTCGCAAGTTTGCCTATTTGCTTTTAAATAAACTTTTATGTTAAGCATTCTACTGTTGTGTAGAAAATTCAATTGCTTTTATTGAAAATTCAACTATTTGATTGAAAATTAAACTTTCTTGTAAAAAATTATATTTCTGGTTGAAAATTCAACTTTTTTGTAGATAATTTGCATTAATCTTCTTGTTCGAAAATTAATCGTTTTGTATGAAAATTCATTTTTGTTGTTAAAAATTATGTTTCTTAACTGAAAATTTAACTATTCCACCTTTGGTTACATCTTTATACTGTATATTACATACTGTATATCTTCATACTGTATATTTTTTAACTGAAAATTTAACTATTCCACCTTTGGTTATATCTTCATACTGCATATTGGATAAGTAAGAAATTCATATTTTTTTTTATTATAGAAAATTAATCCTTTTAGTCGAAAATTCATCTTTTGAAAATTTTACAATTTTTTTTTGTCAGAGTTATTTTTATTTCTCAAAGTTGTTATAAAAAAATTTAATTATTCCATTTTTTACTGAAACTTTACTCTTCACATTGTATTGGTTGAAAATTCAACTTTTTTGTTTTAAAATTTAACTATTTCGTAACAAAATCTGTATATTTTGTTAAGAATATAACAACAAATTTTGTGATTCAAAATTCAACTATCTTGTTAAAACAATTAATCTTTCTTGGCTGAAAATCACCTTTTCTGTTAAAAGTGCGTCTTTCTCGATTTGAAAATCCACTGTTTTTTAAAATAATCGACTTTTTAGGTTAAAAAATTTATTGTTGTAAATTCATCTTGGTTAAATCTCTTATTTTTAAATCATCTCTTTTGCTGGAATTCAATATGTTATCTACATTAGTGTTATTTTAAAGAATTTACAAACTTAAATAGCGTGTTTCGCCAACGGCTACGTTAGTTCTGTGGGGGGGGGGGGGGGGGGGGGGGGGGGGGGGGGGGGGGGGCGAAAAATTTGTAGCGTAGTTAGTGGATGGCCATCACTGAATAAAACCTCACTATTGAAACTTTTTAAGGTCGCTGTGGTGAAAGCAAAGTGTATTTATGTGAAAAAATGAACAAATAGTGAATTCATTTATATAATTTATTTATAAAATTAACAAATATATTAGTAGGACAAAGTTTGCTGATGAAAAATAACTATTATATAAATTTAGAGTCTTTTTATTAATAAAAAAATATATGTCGAATAGTGCTTCAATAACGGTCAAATTACAACGTGGATTTGTAGACATATTTTTTCCAATTGTAGAACCACCAACTTTTAAATTAATTTATAATAATCCTTTGAATATTTACTGAATAAGTTTCATGAATTACATGTTATTTAATTTATTTTGGTTGATTCCGGGTTTATTCCAATTATTTATGTAAAAATAAAATATAAAAATTGACATTTTTTATTTATTTGTTAACACAGAATTGCAAAAAAAATGAAATTTTAAAAATCGGCTCTCGTAATACCAGGCTGGGTGAGTCCCATGGGTGCATTTGACCACTTATGGCGACACTAGCGCAATCTATAAGGAGGTGGAAAACTAAACTGTATCCATGTGTTCGTGCACGTAAATGTGTATATTATTTGAATGTGTTGCATGAATAAAAATTAGAGAAAATAAAGAATTACATAACACATGAATTGTAACCTTTTTTCAACATTTTATTTATTCGCATTATAATAGGGTAGTGAAATCAGTGACATCCTGGCACAGCACAAACATGTCAATTTACTTTAACTTTGTTAATTTTTCAATGACCTGATTTAACTTCATACGGCGAGACATAACTTTTTTGAGCTTAGCAAGATTTGAAGTTTGGTGACGAAAACATAACCTCAACGAACACTAGAATGGCGGCGCCAAGGTATTTTAAGAGAATATTACACACACTTATGCGCCTACAGTAGAGCCATCTACAAGGAGCTGGATAACTACAAATGAATATGAGATTACACGCGCCCATGGGAGTCGACCCAGCCTGCATAATACTCTTTGAAATTTAGTCAAGAGTATTTTCAGAAAAAATGAAAATCGAGTAAAAATGGTCGTCTCTAAGGCTAGGCTGTTTTGGAACAAATTGTCATGTTTGGGCCACTGTTCAGGTCTTCGGGGCGTGGCGCGGTCAAGCAATTTCATTCAGCACGTACAATCCCAAAACTTAATCCGCTTCAGGAGGACGAATGAAAAATCCCCAAAATAAAATATTCCAAATAGAAAATGTAGTAATTAGAAAATTCCAGACTCCATTATTTTACCGAATTGGAAAATTCTTGAAAATAGATAATTCCCAAATGAAATTTGCGGACATTATAAAATTAAAGCAAAAAATAAGTTTATTGAAGAAAAATCTATTTCGTTATTTTTGATTTCATTATTTAACAATTCCAAAATTGTTTAGATTCAGAAAGTTTATAATTTGGGAATTTATATGTGTCAGCATTACAGTATCGGATATTTTGTTATGTCAGAAATTATAATATGTAAATTTTCTATTGTACTTCTTGAATTAAAAAAATTTTTTTAATTAATAAAAGTGATTTTTTAAAATTATTTTTTGAGTTTTTTGGCAGAAAAACCCTTGTTTTCACCAAAATCTACCATGGGATAAATTGATCAATAATTACTTCCATTTTATTCATATTAAAAGAGTAGTTTCGAAAATAATTTGATTTTGAGAGAAGCGCGCCATATAAAAAAGTGTATGAATCAAAATTTAATAAACAAAAGTGCAAATTTTGAATTATTTTTCGAGTGCTTTGGTAGAAAAAAAAACAACTTTCTTCCGAAATCTACCAAGAGATAAATTGATCAATAATCACTTCCATTTTAATGATATTAAAAGTGTAGTTTCGAATATAATTTGATTTCGAGAGAAACCCGCCATATAAAAAAGTATATGAATCAACATTTGATAAACAAAAGTGCAAATTTTGAATTACTTTTCGAGTGCTTTGGTAGAAAAAAACAACTTTTTTACCGAAATCTACCAAGAGATAAATTGATAAATAATCACTTTCATTTTAATGATATTAAAAGTGTAGTTTCGAATATAATTTGATTTCGAGAGAAACCCGCCATATAAAAAAGTATATCAATCAACATTTAATAAACAAAAGAGCAAGTTTTGCATTATTTTTCGAGTTTTTTGATAGAAGAAAATAACTTTTTTTACCGAAATCTACTTAGAGATAAATTGATCAATAATCACTTCCATTTTATTTATTGAATATTTAAAGTGTAGTTTTGAATATAATTTGATTTCGAGAGAAGCCCGCCATATAAAAAAGTATATTAATCAAAATTTAATAAACAAAAGTACAAATTTTGCATTATTTTTCGAGTGTTTTGGTAGAAGGAAACAACTTTTTTTACCCAAATCTACCAAGAGGTAAATTAATCATTAATCACTTCCATTTTATTTATTAAATATTAAAAGTGTAGTTTTGAATATACAGTGAAACTCTTTTATACCGCCGATTTTGGAGCTGACCTTGAATGTAAATTAACTCATTGTAGCCCGCTCCGCTTTTGTTTGTTCACGCTTGACTGCTCACCTGAGTGACAACCGCAGACCCCGCGCAGTTCCTTTTATACCTACCTACGGAGCGGCTTCCATTCTCGGAATAGCTATAGAAGGGAGGGCTATTAAAGTGTTTCACTGTAATTTGATTTCGAGAGAAGCCCGCTTTATAAAAAAGTATATCAATCAACATTTAATAAACAAATGTGCAAACTTTGCTTTAATTTTTGAGTGTTTTCGTAGAAAAAACAACTTTTTTATAGAAATCTACCAAGACATAAATTGATCAATAATCAGTTCCATTTTATTTATTATATGTTAAAAATGTAGCTTTGAATATAATTTGATTTCGAGAGAAGCCCGCCATATAAAAAAGTATATGAATCAACATTTAATAAACAAAAGTGCAAATTTTGCATTAGTTTTCGAGTGCTTTGGCAGAAAAAAAACAACTTTTTTTACCGAAATCTACCAAGAGATAAATTGATCAATAATCACTTCCATTTTAAAGATATTAAAAGTGTAGTTTCGAATATAATTTGATTTCGAGAGAAGCCCGCCATATTAAAAACTATATCAATAAACATATAATAAACAAAAGTGCAAATTTTGCATTAATTTTTGAGTGTTTTGGTAGAGGAAAACAACTTTTTTTACCGAAACCTACCAAGCGGTAAATTTATCAATAATCACTTCCATTTTATTGATATTAAAATTGTAGTTTCGAATATAATTTGATTTCGAGAGAAGCCCGCGATATGAAAAAGTATATCAATCAACATTTAATAAACAACAGTGCAAATTTTGTATTATTTTTCGAGTGTTTTGGTAGAAAAAAACTTTTTTACCGAACTTTACCAAAAGATGAATTTATCAATAATCGCTTCCATTTTATTGATATTAAAAGCGTACACTGTTAAAAAAAAATCGCTGAATCACACCGATAAGTGAATGTTTTTCGCTCTGCAACTGAAGCGTGTTATCACACATCTCTATAGGTGCAAAGTTCGGTGTCGAACGTGAGAGCGTACCTTTTTGATTTCAACTAGTGCGACTATTGACAGTTCTTGCATCGTTCTGGTATTACATGTTGCGTAGGCCAGCCTCGTGTAGAGCCGAAAATGCACAAGCAAGAACCCGAACCCCTCGACTTCACGATTCATTTTCGGCGGCTACCTGGCTATTAGGAGGAGTTTTTAAGTAAACTTAATTTTTCAAGGTGTCAAGAGAATGAAAGTTTATGCAATTTTGCTATGTTATATCATTATAGAAAAATATAAGGATCTTAATTCTTATTAAACCTTCTTGGGCAATTTTGTTGCACCATTTTTTTAAAGCTAATGTTGGTTTACAAAATGTGCTTTTAAATTTGCGTAAGTTTAACAGATATTGAGGAATTTTTAATCGATTTGTAAATAAATAAAACTTGTGAAGATTTTCTTTGTTCAATTTTGTAAGGTTTCACGCAAATGAAAAAATTCTTTTAGATTCCTAGTAATAATTAAAGTAAATTTTTTATTGCCAAAAATTAATTTCAGAAGATTAATTTAAAACATTTCAAAAAATTAAAAAATATTTCAAAAATTATCAAAGTATATAAAAAAGTTTAAAGGCCATTTTTTTTATTTTACAGAATTTAGAAAAATCAGTAAAAATCTGAATAATTTTTAAAGATAAGAAGATTAGAAGGTCTGACAGGATTAAAAAAGAAAGAATTTTTTCCTAAAATTTGTGTGAAAATTTTTAATGATTTTTTATTTTGAAAAATTAACTTTCAAAGAACATTAAAGAAGACTTTTAAACACATTAAACGATTTCCTAAATTTTCGAAAAAGAGTTTTAAAGGTTTGAGAAGCCAAATTTTTCAATTCGCTATGATTAAAAATTTAAAAGAATGTAAATAATCGAATAAATTCCAGAAATATTTAGTAGAATTAATGAATTTCAAAAATAATTTAAACTTCAGAAGAGTTTCAGAACGTAGGATAAACTTATTTAAAAAACAGAAGAATGTAAAAATTTTTGTAGGAGAGAAATAAGATGCGCCTGGAAATTTTATAAAATTGACAGTCTTTAAAAATAAAATTCTAATGATTTTTTTAGATTACTTTAAGCACATTTCTTTTCAGACTGAATCCCAGCTTTCAATCGCAAGAGGTCCAATTATTTTCAATAAAAATAAAGAATGAAATAAATTTTGAAAAATTCAGAAAGAAGACACATCACTGTATACTTAAAGATATAATTTGTTTACTTAGAATAAGTTCTATGCAATTTAAGAAAAAAAGTTTATTTCAAGTACATATAAAATTAGTCCAATTATTTCTAAAAATTGGAAACATTCAAGAAATGTAGTATTAAAATACACGTAAAATTTAAAATTTTTGTATTTAATTTTGATAATATATAATAGATATATATGTAAGATAAGTAAATTATAATAAAAGTCGATAAACGAAGGACTTTCACACTTTTTGTTTGCGAAAAAGACATTCCTCAAATCTCAAGTGTGAATAGTAAAGGAACTGACATCAATTAAACTTTCATAATCAATGAAAGATTTTCATTTTTCCCCTAAGTACAATAGACTTATCATTTGATAAAAATGTTGTGACAAATTTTCTTTGAAGGTAATGTGGAAAGGAGTTTTGTTAAAAAATGTGTGGGATTTTCTAACAGACAACTGTATGAATTTCTGACCTTTCTTATTTTTATTTTTAAAGTGTATATTAATCTGCTTCATGTTTAGGGCAAAATCATGTGCTGATAAACGATAAAAGAAATATATATTTCTGAAACTGGTCTATAAGGTTAAAGCCAAATCTGTACAACCGTTTGTTAACATTTTTGGATTTTTTTGTATAATTTAAAAGGCGATTTTTCATAGTGTTTTACTAACTAATGGTGATATTTTTATAATTTTATTTCTGAATTCTATTCTCTAAGAAACATATTAAAACAAAATTTAGGAATATTTATAAAATTATGATTATTTTTGATTTTAAAAATTAATGTGCACAGATTATAGTTTTTACATGAAATTTCACGACGGTTTTTTGTACCATGTTTGACCCTAGGGCAAAATCAAGGAAAATATTCTAAACGTATGTTCCTTAGTTACTAAGATACTATACAAAAAGATACTTTTAGAATGGTTAAAAATCCGCTTTTTTTAGTTAAAAAATAATTTTCTTATGCTGAAAATTTAACTGTATAATTTTTAGTTCAATTTTTTTTTATTTGAAAATTTAACAGTTTTTTTGAAAATGTGTTGTTTTATTTTTGCTTGAAAATTGACCTTTTTTAGTTAAAAATTAATCTTTTTTGGAAGAAAATTATTCTTCTTGTAAGAAATTCATCTATTTTAATTAAAAATTAATCTCTTTGGTTGAAAATGTATTTTTTGATAAAACTTCTTTTCCTTTGGTATAAAATGGTTTAAAGTGAAACCATACAAAATTTTAAACAAATTGTTACAAGTTTTAGTTATTTTTCAATCGTTTCAAAATTGCTGAATATCTCCTAAACTTCCTCAAATTCGAAAGCACATTTTTTAAACCAAAATAAACTTTTAAGAAAATTGGACAACAAATAAGATTAAATTTTTTAATTTTTCTAAAATTATATACAACATGGAAATATTACAAAATTTTCTACACGCTCTTTACACCCCTTCAAAAATTTGCAAGAAATCATATAAAAATGTTGTGTCCTTTTTTGAATTTTCTTTCAGAATGCATTTCATTCCATTGTTGGTAAAAAATGTATTTTTTTTAACTGAAAATCCAACTATATGTGTAAAATTTTAACTACTCTATTGTCAAAGATATTATAAGCATAGATGCGGCACGGGAAGTCGGAGTGGGAGAAC
>NC_046666.1:90911448-90914480 GCF_010883055.1 Belonocnema kinseyi
TACTATATACACCTGAAAAACAAAACCTCAAAATCGACTCATGCATGAAATGAAGAATCACGCGAAACATTAAATTCGCCAATTTCTTCCGTTTCTTCCAAATGGGGATCGAGATATAAATAGAAGACCACCGAAGTCTTCCGCAGCTTTCAGATCGGCAATCATCGTACAGCAGAAAACCGAAGTCGAATCTTGCATTTTCGGCTTAGACACGAACTCACAGTGGTAATCATGCACCTTCTGTTTTACGGCTCCCAAACGGTAGGTATGGTAGGGGTAAATTTCATCCAAGATCTGGCAGCTCTGATTCTCGCGCTTGCCTTCGCCAGTCGTATCTATAGCTGACTCGGGGCTGTCCATGCACGCCGAAAATATTAAAATTAATGCGGGCCTAAAATTATTATATTTATTATTATGTTAAAATTAATTAATTTCTTTTACGGTTTTTTTTAAAGGGACATTTTCGAGTTAGTAAATAAATTTAAAAAGTAAATAAATTTAAAATTATTCAGAATTTAGTTAAAGGAAAAAGTTAAATTAATTCCTCGTCTCGTTTCTTTTTAAAGAGAAATTTTCCAAATACTATATAAATAAGTTTCAAAACATTCTTGTCATATTTTAGAATTGTAGCGAAATTTCAAACATTATTTAAGAAAATATAATTTTTACAATAATATAAATGGAAGGTTCGAATACTTCATTGTATAAATTTATCCTACATGTATTTTTAAATCCTAAAATATTTTATTATTTTTTCGCATAATTAAGGTATAACTGAAGTAATATTTACACTTCTCTGTAGTGTCGAATTGACAATTTACATTTAATTCCGAGGAAAAATTTAAGGTTTTCACTACTCATTTAATTATTTATCACAATTATATTAAAATTCTGTTTTTATTTGTTTTTGTTTCTTGATTATTTGAAACGTATAATATTTTTCCTTATAATTTGTATAATTACAAAAACCAGTAACTAGACTATGCCTTACATTAAAATTTAATTTTAGAAGTTTGAGGGCAATTAACCACTTGCAATATTGCTCATCAGAATTCACAACTTAAAAGAAATCCAAAAAGTTTATGAAAATAATTCAAAGAATCGAAGAATCCAAACAAATTCTAAAGAAATATAAGGCGTTTAGGGGTGCATCTCAGCAACTAAGGCTATTACAAAAAAAATGAAAAAGGAAAGAATTCCAAGGAATTAAAATAATTCAATAATTTTTTTCGAGCCGGGAAATGACCGGAAATTTGTTTCCTTGATTAAAACGGCCACCTGGATTTCTGATTATTTAAAAAAATTATTATATTCATTGGTGTTTTTCTGTAAAAATAGTTATACTTTTTCGTAATTGTAAAACAATTCCCACCAAGGATTAAAAAAAATTTTGATTTTATTTATTTCTTCAAGTGAATTTTTTTAAGTTTGCAATAGCAAAGAAAAACTATCCAATTAGGGGTTTTAAGGGTTTAAAAATCGTGATTTATTATTTTCATAAATAGTTTGGAAATAATTTTCACATTGTACACATCAACTGGTTTATAGGTATTTTATATAAATGATATGTACAATGTGAAAATGATTTCGAAACTATTAATGAAAAAAATAAATTACGATTTTGAACACTTGAAACCCCCAATTGGATAGTTTTTCTTTGTTATTGCAAACTTTAAAAAAATTCACTTGAAGAAATAAATAAAATCAAAAAAATTTTCTATATATATATACGCTATGCCTTACAGCAAAAAGACGAATTTTTAACAAATTCCATGAATTTTCAACTTATAAAGGATCCATTTCTCATTAAGAATAGACATGTTGCAATTTTCAAGAAAAGTAGTTTTTAACATCAAAAATAAAATTGTCAACAAAAAAAATTCAATGTTAAGCCAAGGAGGTAAATCTTGCAGAAATATGATTTTAAAAAAACTAGATTTAACAAACATGAAAAAAACACGGAAAAGTTTATTAACAAACGAATCCTACTTTAATTTTCTACCATATTGTTAAATCATTAATCAAAATATACTAATTTAGAACTTAACAATTGCATTTTTAATAAAAAGACGATGTAAAAAAATCAAGAAAATTAATTTTCGACCAAAAAGATGAATTTTGAACAAAACAAAAAACCCAAAATGTCAAGAAAATTGTTGCATGTTAAAAAAAGATTAATTTTCAATTAAATCGAGAAATTAAATTTTCAACAAAAGAGTCAAACTCAAAGATCAAGGGGAGTCCAAAAATATGAATCTTTAATGATAAAGTTCAACTTTTAACCAAGTCGTTTAATTTTTAATTAAAGAAGATAACTTGCGAAAAAAATATTAAAATTTTTAACCAAAGAAATGAATTTTCCAGCATTGTATTAATGAAATACCAAAATAAGACGAGCTTTCAACGAAATATATTAATTTTTAAGAAAATTTTTGAATTTTAAAGCCGGGAGAAGCAATTTTAAACCAGAAAATATTAATTTTGAATCAAAATATCAATTTAAATCAAAAATAAAATGTTTACATTGTTAGTTAAAGAAAATTAATTCTTATTTAAAAAAAACGATTCTTCAACAAAATAGTTACATTTTTAACAAAATAGTTCAGCCTAAAAATAACTTTTCATCCGGAGAAGATTAATTTTCTAAAAATAGAATAGTTAAATTTTCGACCAAAGAAGTGAATCTAAAACCAAGAGAATAATTTTTTTACAAATTAGTTCAACTTTTAACCAAGCTTCTGAATTCCTAACGAAACAAGATGACTTTCTAACAAAATAGTTGCATTTTTTACAGAATAATAAAATTTGCAACTGAATACTAGAATTTTGACCAAACGAGTTGAATTCTGAACCACAAATATAATATTCGACTTTCTACCAAAAAGGATTTAAGCGAAAAAACGAGGAAACGGGATTTCTTAAAAACAGACAAAGAAAGAACAATTCTTTAAAATTTAATAATAAGGAAACATACTATATGTTATCTAAGTTCGTAACTTTTCTTCCACTGACCCCCAACCCCTGTTCGAACC
>NC_046666.1:90914490-90920232 GCF_010883055.1 Belonocnema kinseyi
CCCCCATGCAATTGGTAATGCAGTTTACTGACGACCCCTGAAAGTTTCGATTTTTATATTGGATGAAATTATCTTTATAATATATAGTTTAAAATTTTTTAGCATAAAAATACACAACGAAAAATCGACAAGACTCAGAATACGAAATTACAACAATTAAAAGAATGACAGAGAACAAGTATATTAAAGGGCCTCTAATTTTCCTCATTCTCATTATTTATGTTTGAGAAAGGATAAGAAAAGAAAGGTCCGACAAGTCCGAAAAGAAAGGACGAGTTCGTTAACAGCCATTTTGGATAAAAATACAAATTTTGGGACCATTTTTGTATACTTAAAATTTTTATTTACGGCTATTAATAGAACTCAGAAGGCCAAACAATTTATCCTGATGACTTTTTTTTATACAAAAAAAATCTCAGTTATAGCATTTTCAAAATGTTTAATATGAATGGAAAATCAAAATTATAAGCCAAACAACGTACGATATGAAAAAAGTAAAGAAAAACGTTGCTTTTTAAAAGCTTTACAAGATTATCATACAAACTTTTTGAATTTTCTTGTAAAATTGAAAGTTCTAATTTTTATTGCACAAAAAATAATGAGATATGAAAAATCCCATTTTGTGGTCAATCTATGCAGGATACGAAAGAAGATGAATCAACAAGAATTGTGATCTCCAAAAATATCTACATATTCGTTAATAATCACTTCTTGATAGGAGGCGTTACTTTTGTTTTATTCGCGAAAAATAACATTGAAAATATTAAAACAACGTCGTGAAAAAATGATACAAGTTACGAAAAAAAACTTATTTAACAAAAATTATTTACCCGAAAAAGAGCTCCAAGTTTCTTATGAATTATTTTTTGTCATGGCACGTAGTTTTGGTATTGATCATAAAAATGGTATTAGAAATAAAAATGATAAATTTGTGGAAAAACAACAAAAGCTACAAAAACAAATTGATAGAAAAAAGTTATTCGCCCAAGAAAGTGATGCAAATTTGTATTCATTTATTACATTCTTATTATTTATGATGGAGAAAGTATTAGAATTGCCCGAAATTTGACATTACAACATTCAAATTTTGAACCAAATGACGCAAAATACGACAAAAAGTGTCAAAGAGAAATGATAGGTTTTGAAAAATCCTACAAAATTTCTTTAAACCACTTTTCAATAGGACTCCTAATTTTGTTTTATCGTAAGTAAAATATGCAGATAATCGAAAATTCCAATATTACGCTAAAAGACGCAAGATTCGTAAAAAATCTAAAAGAAGAATTGTAGGATATTTTGCTTTATACATGTACAAAAAATAATATGAAAACCAAAATCCTATTATTAGCATAACAACGCGAGATAGAGAAAAGTGTCTAAAAAAAGTATTGTATTTTTTAAGTTTATTTCAAGGTGGTTCAGAAAATATAAATTTACAACTGTCTATCAAAAAACGAGTGCTCAGCGTGAGTGTCACTATAATATTGTGTACCTCAAAGCCTACAGAGCTTTGAGAAATTTAATCTTTAACTATACTTATTTGAGCAATAAATTCAGAATATGAACACGCATATAAATACTGCGATCTAAAGAGATTTTTTTGATAAAGTTTTATTCAAGCATTCTAAATATAAAGAATAAATATCTGAGCGAGAAACGCGGGAATCAAAAAACGCGCGCCCCAGGCACGCTCAAACTTGCGAGCCACGGGCTCAGCGCCCGATGAGAATGTGCCCGCGACAATAAATAGTTCATTTACAGATTATTTTATTACAAACTAACAATTAAGAGATAAATGTGTTTGAAACTTTCCAATAATTTCTGACCTTTTAGTTTAAATGGAGAAATGCTAGGCAAAATATTTATTTATTCATATCAACCACTCGAGTAAAATTCAAAAATACATTTGTTCAATTTTGAAATTATGGGATTCTCAATTGAAAAAATCAGGACATAATTTACATACACAGTAAGACACATAAATTTCTATAAAATGTTATATAAAAAAATAAAATAAAAAATATATTTATTATATAATTTTATCGCTTCATTATAATTTATTTAATTCATAATTAATTACACAAACATAGAAATTTACGAATTATTGTTTGCTTCAATTAATAATCGTGAGGGAGGCGGTATTCCTATAAAATTTAACTCTACATCTAGATACTCCAAATCGCTAATTATACATGCGAGAACGCTGTACGATCATATTTATTTAAAAAATTAATTATTTTAAATTTCAACTCAATATGTTTATCAATTAAAACTTTTAATGTCTTCAAACGTAGAGTTTCATTTGGTGGAATTTCTACCGCTTTTTATCAAAACAACAAAATAATATTATTCATAGACAGTAAATGTTAATTGCAAAATGACTAATTTTTTCTATAAAAGATGTCAGGTAAAAATATTTATTATAATACAATTACATTTTAATTCAATTTAAAAGTAAATCTTATGCATCTACATATTTTCTTGATACGAAATTAATTCAAATAATTGATTCATTAATTGAAAATAATAAAACAAAATTCTCGATATAAGATTTGTATTTTATATTTTTCAGTATTTAGTATTTACCGAGTTAGTATCGGCTATTTGATGGATTTGTTCGACGGGTGAAGATTGCCGCGGCAAAGTAGTTGGTTGGTGCGATTTTCGGGTTGAGAGGCTTGGGGGGATCGGGCAATTTTCGCCGGGAGCGCCGTCTATAATTAGTTCCTCGAACTATACACGTGCCGCATCTAGGCTTATAATATATTTGCTATTGTGAACTAGATTTTTTTATTCCAAATATTTTTCAGTTGAAAATTCATTTCTTACATCGAAAATTAAACTATTTTACAGAAAATTAATTTTTTATCTGAAAATGTAAATATTCTATTTTTGGTTAAATACTTATTTTTTAGTTTCAATGTTCAATTTTAAAATTTGAAAATTTAACCATTTTGTTGAATGTTTTTTAAATTATTTTTTTAGTTGAAAATTCATCTTTTTTAAATAGGAAAAATTATCCTCGTTTGATCTTTTGTTTCATTTAAAAATTTAACAATTTTGTTGAAAATGTGTCATTTTATTTTTGCATGAAAATTGACCTTTCTCAGTTAAAAAATAATCTTTTTTGGTAGAAAATTATTCTTCTTGTAAGAAATTCATTTTTTTTAATTACAAATTAATTTCTTTGGTTGAAAATGCGTTTTTTCATAAAACTTCTTTTCTTTTGGTATAAAATGGCTGGCAGTTAAACCATACAACATTCTTAAGGAATTGTTACAAGTTTGAGTTATTTTTTAATCTTTTCAAAATTTCTAAATAGTTCCTAAACTTACTCAAATTGCAAAGCACATTTTTTTAACTAACATAAACTTTAAACAAAATTGTGCAAAAAAATTGCGCGAGAAGGCTAGATAAGAATTAAGTTCTTTTTTTTCCTCTAAAATTATAAATATCATAGTAAAGTTGCAAAAATTTTCTACACACTCTTTTACAGCTCTTTTACAATTTTTACAAAATAATAAAAAAAATTGTATTCTTTTTTCAATTCTCTTTCAGAATTCCTTCCATTTCATTGTTGGTAAGAAATGTTTTTTTTTTAAATAAACATCCTCCCCTAGAATCTTAACCACATTCTCTTGCCAGCTTCATTTATCTTCTATTCCTCTCCTACATCCTTGCCATACATGCTCCCATGTTTCCTCCTCCCATTCACATATTCTACACTTTCTGTTCTCTTCTTTTTCCCAGTACATCCCCTCTCTTAACTCATTTCCCAATCTAAATATTGCTATTCTGGTCCACCTTCTCTCTCCACATCCCTTTTCTAAATACTTTGGCACTCCTTCCTTTTTTATTATCTTATACCATTTATTGTATTTTGATTCATCAATCATCCCCCATCTTTCTATTAATTGTCTTTCCCTCTCTCTTTTTTCCAATTATTCATGGTTTACTTCAGTCTCGTCTTCTATTTCGCTATCATTAAAGAACTCAATCCTTTCTTCTTTCCATCTCGTTTATTCTATCGCCCTCCCCCTCCTCTTTTCTACCACCATCAAACACTTTCTCGCCATTTCCCCTCCCTTTCCCTCCCTCAGCTTCGTCTCAAATTTCCATGCCCTCTTTCCCGCTCTAATAGTTAACTTATCCCTTTGCACTTCTTCTCTCACCATATATCCTAGCGTCCTCCAGTCTGCCCCCTAGTGTCCACCTTATATACCTTTCTTGTAAACTCTCAATATCTTTCCTTTCTTTCCATCCCCATATCTCTGCTCCATAACCTAATACCGGCCATACCAGCGTATCAAATAACCACATTCTCCTTCTCCAATGTTTTTTAACCTTTTTTTTCCTATTCCCCATTTCTGTTTCATTAACCCAGCTGATTTTTTTATCCTTTCTCTTACATGTGCTGTATGTTCTTCATTCGTTTGCAAGATATATCCCAAATATTTGTACACTTTTACTTCTTCTACCTTTATTCCCTTCCATCTCCCTGTCCATTGTTTCTTTCTTCCCCCTCCTTTTCTAAACCTCATTATCTTTGTCTTTTCTACATTTACATTCAACTTTTTCCCATCTAAGTATTTCTCTAATCCTGTAATTAATCCTGCCATCCCTTCTTCATCCTCTGCCACCAACACTATGTTGTCTGCGTATGCTAGTGTATATATATTTTCCTTCTCTATCCTAACTCCTCCCCAAACTTTTCTCTTCATTTCTTCTTCTAAGTCTAATATTAATAAATTAAATAAAAGTGGGCTCACAGGACAACCTTGTCTCACGCCTCTCACCAACCAGAAACTATCTCCTACTTGCTCTCCTATCTTTACCTTGCTTTTTGTCTCTCTAAGAATTTCTGATACTCTCTTTATAAATCCCTCTCTTATCCCCTTTTTTACCATAATTTTTTCTATTTCGCCTCGGTATAATGGGTCAAACAACGCCTTTAAGTCCACGAATATTGCTATCATTGCCCCTACCTACCCGAGTTAACTGTACGGGCGCGCGCAAAGAAACTTACCGGTGTTAGTTTTCGCACCGTATAGTGTCGATTGTATGTTTATACCACTCTAATCTTAAAATACTACTTAAAATACTACTGTTCGATATTAGTGTGAGAGGTTATTTTTAGCGAATGAGACTTTCCTCCCTCGCTTCGCTAGTGCTAAAAACGTCTAATTCGCTAAATAATCACCTCTCACACACGTATCGAAATATACAATTCTCGCCCGGCTTAGTGTTTGAGTTCACACTTTCTAGTGAAACTTTAAGTTTAGATTAAGACTTTCAAATCTCCTTGATGTGATTCGTTAGTATTTTCAACACTGGGAAGTTGAGAGTTCGTAAATTTACCAACTTTACACCAGAGAAGTGTATTTTAGTAGAAGAAATGCTTTTTCGCACAAAATATCGCACCGTATCATTACAACTTCGCACTTCGGTGTGACGATGTAAGAATTTTTTCTAACAGTGTAGTTTCGAATACAATTTGATTTCGAGAGAAGCCCGTCATATAAAAAGTATATGAATCAACATTTAATAAACAAAAGTGCAAATTTTGCATTATTTTTCGAGTGTTTTGGTAGAAAAAAAAAACAACTTTTTTACCGAAATCTACCAAGAGATGAATTGATCAATAATCACTTTCATTTTAATGATATTAAAAGTGTAGTTTCGAATATAATTTGATTTCGAGAGAAACCCGCCATATAAAAAAGTATATCAATCAACATTTAA
>NC_046666.1:90920332-90925733 GCF_010883055.1 Belonocnema kinseyi
AACCTTACGAGCTGACTTTACGGTCTTTGCCTTCTTTGGAGCTGGTTCGCCTGTGGAAATCCACTGTTTGGATTGTTCCTTTGTCTCAGGAGTGTAATGGTGCAAGATGGATGCAAAAAGCTATCATCCTTGGGTCGCTCTGTGACCTTAATACACAATAGATTTTCGAAGATCTATCATTAAAATTTCGCCTTGCCTTGTGTCCACCCTTATTATGGTCGTGAGACGCAGCCACATGTAATAGTCCGGGAGCCAGCGACAATTTTTTGTCAATGATTTCCATCTGCCTAATACTTTGAGGAATGCTTCAGATAGGTGTGTTGTAAGTATAGTTAGCATCAGCTGCGGCACTTTGGGTGGGTGGAGCAATGGCAGCCGCCCCAACGCGTAAAAAAAAGAAGTTTTTAATGATTACCTTCCGCTTGAAACTTTGTGAGATGCTAATTAATATAATATTTAAACGAAAAAAAAACCGTCAGCTGTCTTTATGTAGGTGGAAAACCCGTCAGCTGGTTATGGAAACGTGTAAACAAGAAAAAATGCATGAAATGATTTCCTTCCTCTTAAAACTTCGTCAGTTTATAATTAACATGGTCTTTTTTATAAAAATAATCGTCATCTGGCTGTACATGGGTGGAAAACCCATCAGCTGAAGCAGTGAAATGTCTCGTGAGCGACGCTTGGCAATATATAATAGGTTAGCTGACGGGTTTTACCCCCACATATAGCCAGCTAACTTTGTTTATTATTCCAAATATTATGTCGACTATTACCTGATAAATTTTGAAGCAGAAGGAAATAATATATGGAAAGTTATGCCAAGTATATAAAATATATAGAAGAAATATAAAATACAAATAAACATAATTGCTCAAGTGGGTGATGTTGTAAATTGTTTTGTAGTTCATCGTTATATTCTTTGTGAGTGTATTAAATAACTTAAATGTCAGAACCTTCAAAACTTCCTCACTTCTAGAATGAAAACTACTAATTTGAAATTTTAACTTTTAAATTGAATGCATCATCTTCTGAAATTGTACAGTCCTTGAATTTTTTTAATAATCCTACGCAGGGTGGACACTTAACCGGGAAACTGGGAAAGGTCGGGAAAAGACCGGGAATTTAATTTAAAAACCAAGCATTTGTTTCAGTTTGGTTAAATAATAGAGTTAAGTACCAATTCCAAGCCAAGTAATTTTACTTCTGACCTAAAAAATGAATTTCTAACTAAAATGATAAACATTAAACAATTATGCTTGAACTTTTCACACGCTCAAAAAAAGAATTATTAAATATGAAGATTAACTTGCAAAGAAAAAAATCAGTTACTACAAAAAAATCGATTTTCGACTAAATATGTGGATTCTCAACGAAATAGCTGCGTATAAATTTTGAATTAACAAAGACAAATTTTTACCCTAATTGTTGAATTTTGAACAAGAAGAGAATAATTTTCAACAAAAAAAAGACATTTAAACTTTCAGTTAAAGGAAATAATTTTCAACGAAACTGAAATAAATTCTTGATGTTTTAATTAAATTTCCGGTCTTTTCCCTAACTTTCCCGGTTTCCCGGTTAAGTCGCCACCCTGCGTATGATTATTAAAAAAAAAATTTAAGGACTGTACCATTTTCAGAAGGTGATGCTTTCAATTTAAATGTTTCAATTTCAAAATAGGAGTTTTCATTCTAGAAATGAGAAAGTATTGAAGGTTATGCCATTTGAGTTCTTTAATACACTTACAAATAATATAATAATGAACTACAACTTTAATTATCATTATGAAAATGAGTAATTTTACTGTGCGAATTCTATTTCCCTATAATATATCTAATAAATAAATTGTGCAGAGAGGTAATAATTAAAAATTAATCTAAAGAAATTATTAGCATAATTCAATATTTAAAAATATTATTTATAATCGTTTTACGATTTTCTTAAATAATCAGTAAATATTTTAAATTCATTTAACGTTCGCTTTGAAATACAGTTCAAACGTGCATAAAAGTTTCAAAACAATTTACAACATAACGCACTCCAGGAATTATTTTTATTTGTATTTTGTACTTCTACTATATATTTCATGCACTTGGGATAACTTTCCATGCATTATTTCCTTCTGCCTCAAAATTTATCAGGTAATAGTCGGCATAATACTTAAAATAATAAACAAAGTCAGCTGGATGTATGGGGGTGGAAAACCCGTCAGCTAACCTATTAGTGCCGAGCGTCAAGCACGAGAAATTTCACAGCTTCAGCTGACGTGTTTCCCACCCACGTAAAGCCAGCTGACGATTATTTTTGTAAAAAATACGATGTTTATTATCAGCTGACAAAGTTTTAAGCGAAAGGAAATTATTGAATTAATTTTTTTGTTTACATGTTTTCATAACCAGCTGACGGGGTTTCCACCTGCATAGAGCCAATTGACGGTTTTTTTCGTTTAAATATTATATTAACTATCATCTCACAAAGTTTTAAGCGGAAGGAAATTATTGAAAACTTTTTGTTTTTCTATACGTTGATGCGGCTGCCCTTGTCCCACCCACCCAAAGTGCCAAAGCTGACGCTAACTATGCTTAGAACACACCTATCTGCAGCATTCCCCAAAGTATTAGGCGGAAGGAAGTTGGTCGCAAAGAACTGTCGCTGGCTTCCAGGCTAAAAGATTTACCGCAGTTCTACTGAAAGTTAATGCCATCCTTAGATGGCAATTGCTCCTAGTGGGACCAGGCATTTGTAGGTTTAAAAATTCTATATTAAGGTAAAGGCACCAATAGGATTATTCTCTATTTTATTTTTATTTTTGCATCTTAAATTATATAATCTAAAATCATTAATAATAACAGTATAGTGTAAAAAACACTGTTCGAATGATATAAAAAAAATAAAAAATATACAAATTTCAAATTCCTATTTCTGTCGTTCCCATTCCGCCATCTTGATGTTACGTAGCACGCCACCAAAAACTTGTAAATAAGCCGAGCGATTCAAGTCTTTTTTATAGAAATAGAAGAAAACAACGCTATCATTAGTGTTTTGAGCCTAAGGGCTGATTTCACCAACTCTAATTAAATCGTTAATCATTGATTAACCTTATTTAATCAATACTTTGCGTTCCACCATTCTTTAATCGTGATTGGAGGATGATAATCCCGGGTTAACTTAATCGCCCAATATTGGCTGGTTATGGAGGTTAATCAGTGATTACAGTAACATAACCCCGAAATAGAGGTGCAAGTGCAGTGGCTGCAGTATACAGAAAGGAAATATGGCTCTGTTTTACCATGATATTTTATCCTCATCTGATGATGATGAAATGCTTAACCACGTTCAGAGAAGGCCACGAATATTCAGACAAAATTGCCACTTCTCTTCTATTACACTTGCCACTGAAAACACGCGTAACCTCAAACTTTTAGAATCTTATCATATGCTAACATGGCGCCGAGTGTTCATGAAGAATTTCGTTCTAATCAATCAGAGTCGCCGTTACAACAGAAAGACCTAGAAACTAGACCTTATTACGAACAAAGTATATGATTAGCTAACCAGAGGTTGAAAATGCTTGGTAGAACGCATCGCTGGTTAACACTAAGTTAATCATTGATTAAAAAATAATCATGATAATCATGGATTTAATCATAGTTGGTAAAATTGACCCTAAATATAAGAACGCCTCTGTCAAAAATCCAGGAAAATTATTTATATCTTTACCGAAAGGTTAGAAACAAAAAAATTGGTACAAAAATGTTCGGCGTCATATGTGCTCTACAAAATGAAACTTGTATTCGACTGATGTTCGACTATGTTATGTATATAATTAAAAATTTTGCATAAGGACAACCGCAGGGTTTCGCCGGGAGCGGGTGCTAACCTGGAAAATTGCACCCGCTCCCAGCGAAATCGCGGTAAAATTTCAGCCACAACCACGTCTCACGACCGTAAGATAGGTGGTTACAGTCTGTAAAAGAATCAATACGACGATTCAGCAAAAGCCTCGTGCACCCTAAGAACACGGAACGACCCAAGGGCCATCACCTTCTGCATTTTTCCCGCAAGTGTTTTAGCATATTGTTGACACGCAGGGATGCTTTATAGGCCATTAGCAAGTGAAAGCTTGCAACTTCCAAGAGTGCCGATGACAAGGACGATTAGTTTAACAGAATATTCCGGGTACAATCGCTGCAACTCCCTTATAAGTTCTCGATACCTCTCTTTCTTTTCATTCTCCTTGGTTATGATGTTTTTGTCAGCTGGTGCCGAAAATTCGATAACGAACATGGTTCGCTTCTCGAAGTCAAGAAGAACCATGTCAGGCCTCGAGTGAGAAACAGAAGCAATTGTCGAGAATATAAAGTTCCAGTATATACGGCACTTCCCATTCTCGAAAATTGACTCAATTTCCCTAGGAGCATTTAGAGGAGCGATGTTAAGGTGAATGCCGTAGGAGTGACAGAGATGGTAATAAAGTAGTCTTAGTGCCGCATTGTTCCTTTGAATGTAGGTCGTTCCCGCGTGTGTTGGACAACTAGATAGTATGTGAGTTAAATGCTCGAGGTGTGCATGGCACGCCCTGCAGCTAGCATCGGGAATGTCTTGGCTCAAAATGTGGCGACTCACAAGACATTGACTGATCCTTCACATTTCTGTGGAAGATACCGTGCATCCTCTTATCGAGGAGCTGTTCACGAAAGTTTTTCTCTGGTTCTTTCTTAATCCGGGCTTTCAGGAGCGAGTACTCGAGATAGATAGGGTTTCATGCATTTTGCTCACCCCTAATACTGAAGTCAAGTCCGAGTGTTTCAGCAGCCTCCTCCGCTGCTTTGTACAGAAACGCTCCTTTGCCCACTTCTTCGTGATTCCTGATCATTTTAAGAAGAGGGTCTCTTCCATTTGCAACTCTATGTGCTGTACCCAGAATAATCCTATTGTGAAGACATTCCAGCCTCAATATTCCTCGACCACCTTGACGGCGTGAGATGTACAGTCGCGGAACGGAAGACTTAAGATGCATGCTTTTGTTCATGTTCTTAACCTTTCTTGTCCCGATATCAAGGGATCTGAGCTCGTTCTTCGTCCATGAAACTGCTCCAAATGAATAGAGTACTACCGGGATGGCAAGGATGTTCGTTGCAGATACTTTGTTCCTCGCCGACAGTTCGGAAGACCAAATCTGTCGGATGAGACGTTTGTATCTGCTTTGGAGAGTATCCTTTATAGATGTCACATCCTGAATGCGGCTCTATGGCACGCCCAGGTATGTATAAGTCTCTCCAACGCAAAGATGTCGTATGGTGCTTCTATCAACGAGCTCAGGATCTTCAGGGATGCCATTAAGTTTTCCGCGCTTCAAATAAACCTTGGCGCATTTGTCTAACCCAAATTCCATTCCAATTTC
>NC_046666.1:90925833-90932309 GCF_010883055.1 Belonocnema kinseyi
GGTTGACGCCATCCATCCCCTTTACTTTTTTAGCGTTTACTCCTTGAATTTTGGGATCACTGAAATTCGAACACTTCGCAAAAAAATCACTTATAAGGGTGTTCACTTTTGGAAAATTATCCGAACTGGCTTTATCGTATCCGAGTATACTCTCACTCCATACAAATAAACCCTTTTTTCCAAAAACAGTTGATGATTAATTATTTCGATTGTTTTTATGCAACTGACAATGTAAAACAATGTAAATTAAGTTTTTATTTCACATTTGAATTCTTTGAGAGTAGGAGTTTATAAAAAACTTAACTACAAGGCAAACAAAATTTGTATGAATGACCATATAACGAGGGTGCACCAGTTGTCGAGGAACGCCAGATATTTTTGAAGATTAATAGTGAATTTTTATCAATATTAAAGTAAAATCTAGATTGCAATAATGTACATTCTCTAAACTACACACTCTAAAAATCTCCATATTTTTAGTAAAGGAATTTATTCCGAATCAAATATCGGTAATAGTGACTATCATGAAATTGACCAAAAGGGCTAGATGAGATTCTACTATTTTAAGGTAATTAAAATTTGATTCCATATAATTTAACCATGATCGGAGTTTCAACCTACGAGTCAACTTATACACATCATATGTCAGAAATATAACAAATATTTATATAAACGTGTAAACTTAGTTAAGATGTAGCCTCCACCAGCTAGGACCACGATACGGACGGGAAGAACGCTGGTCTCTGTTTATGGATCACTTATCACTTCACTTTACTATAATTCAAAAAAGGTACAAACACAAGTTACGTTTCAAGAATCACTTATTTATGTTAAGAACACTTTACGTTAAAATAAACCTTAAGACTTTAGAATAAAGACTTAAAATATAATAAAAATAAAAACTTAAATTCATGATCAGAACTCGAAACGATCATCAATATTGCTATTATTGAAGCAGTGCATCAAACTTATTCTCAGAAAAAGCCAAATGTGCGGAACTGAAGTTTGAACGCTGGATACCACCCAGTCAATTGAGCCAGTCGCCACAAGAACAACTCTACCGTTTTAGTTCTGCGATCACAAGGTATCGAGCGACAGATACAAAGAAAAGTAACTGCGCGAAACAATAGCGTCAGGGACAAACTCCCAGCAATCACAAACCTTATTAAGAATATTAAACATTTCTAAATTATAAACTTCTTTTATAGTGTTAGTTCAGTTAGTTCAGTGCTAAGTTGCGCAAGCATCATGCCATGAGACACTGCTCAGAGGCCTCTACTGTCACATAATCCCAAAGCTAAGGATACGGGAGAAAATGTTTGAAGAAGTTTTGATTTTTTTGCAACATTGTCAGAATGCATTAGACATTTTTTAGTTTCAAAAAGTGACAAAAAGATGTGCACCAGATGTCGAAAATGGTAGAAATAATCTCGATAGTTTGTTTCTCCTTCTTTTCCGTCTTCATAGGCATTTTTTGAAAAATTATTATTTGATCTTCAAAAAATAAAGTAACATGATTTTATCATAAAGCCCCCGTAATTTTGGCCTATTTTCATAACTGTGGAGCGGACCCGCAAACTTGCTTCTCGAAATGTGTGAGTGGAAAGTACGCTCTGCTCCCTAGTGAGTAGAACAATGCTGTCAGCGAAATATTATGGCTTATAATCACCGTAGTGTGTCATTATCGTGTAGGCGACAGTTATGTAATTTAAACGTCAATATCTGTAACAGGGAGAGTATGGCATAACAAAAGTATCAAACTTTTTTCTTGGATTAATGTTTTTATGCATTTTAAAGCCCTTTTTCGCTGAATCAAAAAGCCAAATTGTAAAACCAACCACAATCATGAAAAGTTAGAAAAGTTACAGTGTCCTGAAAAGTGTTAAAAAAAAGTATCGTATATGAATCAGCGGAGATCTTTCCGAATTTCTACGGTTTGAAAATGAAAAGATCTTTTCCTAGTCATTCAATATACTATTTTTTAAGCTTTGTCACGCATTCTACATTATTGAATTCAAAATTAGTCTAAATGTTAATTTTCCCGATTAATAATTTTTACCAATTTTTCCCTGGTGACTCCTTTCTGCTGAGCTGGTGCCTTCCAAAGTGGAGGGTTACTGATGTTTTGAGATAGTACACGTCCTACCCTCTGCGTCCAAAATTTTCGATTTTAATACGTTATAGCAAATTATAAAAGTACAGGTTTCGGTCAATTAAAGATTTATTCCAATGTTATCGCACTATAATATACGATTTTTCACTGGATGATCTATGAAATAAGAAAGGTATATTCTTCTTTATAAATAAATTATAATAATTTTTAAAAATATCGTTTTTGATCTTCGGGTAAAAATATAAGTCAGAAAACCTTCTAAAAGTGGCTTTATATTGAAAATGAACATTATATATTTTAGGTTGGAATTTGATTGGTACTTTAGTGCTAAAAAAGTGACACATTTATTTAAGGTCCTTTTCTTTGAAACATAAGAATTTTATTATTTTACTGTATTAAAAAACTTCTGAGAAGAGAAATATGGCCAGAAAAGAGTTTAAAATATAGCTAAGCGGTTAGTCAATTAAAAAAGAAGAAGAAGATGGGAGACAAGGAGAGAGCGTTCGTTATCTGGTCTTAAACTACCAATCTTTTTATTACTGTATTAAAAATGAGATTGCGGCGAAATCGTTCCAACACAACATGTATTTGATTTTTTTTTAATTTTATGCAATAAGTCCACTTTCGGCAAAAACGTTGGTTATGTAGTTCTGTACAGCAACTCTTCTACTCTAGATTGTAAGTCTAATCAGATCAGCATGAAACGTGTAGGCGCGCATACACAAGGTTACATTTATAGAATGAAACGATCAATATTTTTGGTCATGTGTTATTTCTAACTAATAATTTGCTGTTTTTGCTCATTTTCTATTAAAATCTGCCAAAGCATTTAATCGTTAAAAGTAGAAGAATAGTGTCAACATTAGTCAGATGTAGGCGGTATGTACCAAATTTTTCAACTTTGCTGCCTATTATCTTTCGTTTAAAACGCCCTATCTCCTTAAAATCTCATTATCAGTTAGATGTCGCTGTTCTTATTGTGTAATCTAAAATTTGACAACATTCTTCCGGAAAGTCGAATCGCGTTTGTACTTCCACGATCCGATAAGATAATATAGGTTGCCCTATCGTACAGACCAACGTGAGCGTACCTTCCTTCGCAAAATCAGTAGTCCGAGTTAAACCTCGAATGTACCCAGTAGCAGTCTTCCCGTAAATAAAAAATCTTTAACTCTAAGGTAATTAAAATTTAATACATAACGATATTTTTTTATATATTGAAAATGTACTGAAGACACTTGTAGATTTTATTCGCTCGGGCTAACCTCAACCATCCTAAAAAGAACTCCTTTATAATGCTCAAATTTAGCGTTATACAAAACTGAAATTTCAGCGTTAGTTTCTTCTTGTACTAATAAATATTTGTCTTTTTTTCTGTTTTGAGAACTGGCGAATCTGTTCTTCTGCCTATTTCTAAAGCAAACAGTAGTGAAAACCATACTACGATAAATATCGAAATATAGTTACGCAAGCATGTATGGGACATATGACATGCGCAAATTGCGTTTTCATTTGCGCTCGCATCTGAGAATAAATATCTCTGTTATAGTATTGTAAAAAACATAAAAAGGAGAGCCATAAAAGTTCACTGATGCAGGAGGAGAGTAGAGAGTTCCAAATTCGGTGCAACATCTTTTCGATGTCTGTGGTAAAGACGATCCCTACATCCTCCAAAAAAGAATTACATCAGCAAGCTCGGTCTGTAATTTGGGCCTGATGTGTAGAAGGTCATTCAAAGATAGTTAACGTTCAGTCTTTCTTGATGCGTTAAAGACAGTTCTGAATTCGGTAGTTGCACTATTTTCTTTTATTACACAGTGATTTGGAAGAAAATAGCCTCGGTTCGGTTCAAGATCTTCGAAATTCGTGATTGACTCTATCTCACCCAGATCTGCATACTCCTTTATGCTTTGAGCATAAGTGTGGAGTAACTCAGGATCCCGACAAAATCGCCTCTCCATGGTCATGAAAATCCGATAATCCGCAGATCGAGATTCGCCCAACTTGATCGATCGATCTTTTATCGGAAGACAAACAACGTAACGACCATCCTTTGTACGTTCATAAGCAGATGAGTATATTTTCTTACACTCTTCTTCATCTAGGCTAAGCTTAGATATTTGTGATGTAATATCCTTCTGAACCAAAAATCGTCGAACCAGTTCCAGCAGTTGCAGATCAACGGAACACTGCAGCCCCAAAACTCTTCGAGAAACCGAGTTTGTCTTATCAGGGAAGAACCCAGATAGAATCCAATCCAAAAAAAGTCATTTGCTTCGTAGGAGTATCTATGGTACCCTTTCCTACTGCATCTTTGATGACCTGCCCGCAGTATCATCTCGCTCACACCACTCTAATCGACAATGGGATCTGCAACCTCAAGATCTTGATATGTGACCAATAGTTCACAGATATAGTACTTGGGGATATATATGAAGGAAATTCTAGATAATACGATAGCACGTACAACCAAACTAACTGATGGATCAAGTCTGGAATTTATGTTCAAAATAGAGATACCCCTAGTAGTTGGAGTACGCTTTTTCCTCTTCTCCTCTGTCCGTGATAATAGCCCGATGTCGCCGCAATCTTTGTCTCTAAATCCGGGATGCTTAAGTAAAAGAGGCTAGACCTCCTTGAACAGAATATATCGGAATATTATTGGCAACACAAGTAATATTTGAGGAATCAATCACAGAATTATTAACAGTAGTGGAAGGTTCATCTTATCGGTGCATTTTAGAGGATTGTAACATTGTATGATGTTGAACTGCACAAGTTTTACGTCTTTTTACAGAAGGGCAAGAACGCAGAATGTGATTAACTAAACAATTGTAGCACAAGTGATGCTTTCATACCAAGTCTCGACGTTGATCGGAAAGTTGGACAAAAAAGGACAAAATGATTTAATGTGCAAATAGGACATTAACCTTCCTTGATCCAAGCAGTGTGAGCATGCGTAGCTTTCTTATGGTTCTCAAATCCAGATTTTTTTTTCCTTGAAGCCAGTAGATGATGTTGTAGCTTTTGCTACTTGAGTAGCATGCATTGCTTCCAAAGCACACACTTTGCTGTTCAAAAACGTTTTGAGGCTCTAAAACCTCCGATATCTAAACGTACTGCCCACCTTGTTTTCCCAAGCCTTTCTAGTCTGAGAGTCAAGTCGTTGTGCAGTCAGATAGACCAAAAGATCGTTCCAACTGTCAGTGGGTCTATTCATCGCCTTCAAGGCCCCTATCACCACGTAGGTATCATTTAGTAATGAACGCAGCTCTAGTGCATCTTCCTTCGTGATTCTTTTAATACTGAATAACTTGGCAAGATAAGAATTAATTATGGCTCGCTTGTTATCATATCTAGCTACCAAGATATTCCATTTTCGTTTAAAATTGGCACCAGCAGTTGGATTATTGAGCAACAGTTGAGCAGATTCACCCACCATGCTAGTCTTCAAATAATGTGATTTTTTAACAGTAGAAAAATCCTTATAATTTTTTACCATTGATTCAAAAAAAATCTCTGTAAGCTCAGCATTTGGTATAGACATCTGAAAACTTAGGTAACTCTATTTGTGGATACATCCTTCTTAACTCAACATTTACATGGGTTGGAGTTTCTCCTCCAGTAGGAGCTTTAGGCGTAGTAATATATGTGTTCAAAATATCCAGCATGTATGCATTCGCAGCAACGTGTTTGTCCACACAATGAGTATAAACATAATCGGCGAAATAAATATTGTCTTAATTATCCACCTTGACAGTAAGAATCTGTTCATGAGTGGAGTCGAACTTTCCCCAATTTTTGTCCAGCGCGGCTATACGCGCACTAACTAAATTTTTCGTTAAATTGTCTTTTCCCTTCTTCTTCAGGTTTGAAACTGCATTTCAAATGCATGAGAACCGCTCAAATTGCACTGTAGCACATTCAGAAAAACTCGACACTTTAAAATAATAATTAAGACACACAAATTTAGAATTAAATTCAAAATAAATGTTTACAGGTTAGTTTAAAAAAAGACAAAACGTAGCACAGATTTAATAAATCAAATTGAAAAAAAAGAAATCATGATAAAAGAAGCGAATGAGTGCACGAAGCTAATTATAAAAATTAAAAAACAGGCGGATATTTAATCCGCAAACGAATTGCCGCGTAGCATTATGAGTTTACGGAGTCTAGAGAGAACAAATTCTGCCGAGAAAGTTTTACCCCGATTCTTGTAGCATGAACACTCACTACACGTCTATATACGAGGGTGGATTGCTAAGTTTCCGGCCTGACCAAGAAAAACAACGTTTTTAAGAATTTTTTTTTTTTATTTCTCAACATAATCTCCTCCAAGGCTGATACATTTCTCATAGCGGTG
>NC_046666.1:90932409-90941852 GCF_010883055.1 Belonocnema kinseyi
GCTATCTAAGGATGGTACTATAGAACGCCACCTCAAGGTAGGCCTAGTGGCGCCATCTCTTGGTCAGGCCGGAAACTTATCAATCCACCCTCGTATGATAGTATTCGTACATCTGCTAACGTTGATTGCTGCCGAAATGGCATATACAGGTGACAGATTTACATACCTCTCAAACTCAGCTGCATCACAAGATCTGTTGTTTCGGTGCACAAAAAAAGCCCAGATCCGGCTCAAAGAACCAATAATGTTATATTAATGTACAAAACATAAAAGAAGAATCATAAAAGTTCACTGATGCAAAAGAAGAGTAGAGAGTCAATCATATTTTCCAAACAGCACATTTCAATTGTAACATTTCTCGAGCAGTATGTATTTTAGATAAACAGAAAAACACTGCCCAGTTTCCTTGCCATAAGGTCATTCACCCTACCATGATTAATCCAAAAGTTTTAGTCAGTAATAAACACTTATTTAAAAAAAATTTCACGATCAGTACAAATATCTGATAAGTCCCTGAAAAATGAAACACGGAGACGTTTTTTTTGGCCAAAGTCGGTTTTATTTTTCAACATACTCTTCTTTTAGGTCGATACAGCGAGTCCAACGATTTTCTAACTTTTTGATACCGTCCGAAAAGTACTCGATCAGAAGGTCTCCAAAATACGCCTCAGTTTCAGCTATGAGCTCCTCATTTGAGTAAAAACGCTTACCGGTGAACCATCTCTTCAGGTTAGGGAACAAGTAATAGTCGCTGGGGGCCAGGTCTGGTGAATACAGTGGCTGAGGAACCAATTCGAAGCCGATTTCATGCAATTTTGCTTGTGCAGCTAAGCATAACAGGTGCATTGTCGTGATGATAAAGCGGTTTTTTGTTCTTCAAATGCGGTCGTTTTTCGGCGATTTCGATTCTCAATCGGTCCAATAATGATGAATAGTATGCTCCGGTTATGGTTTTACCTTTTTCAAGATAGTCCACAAATATTATGCCATGTGCAACCCAAAATACGGACGCCATAACCTTTCCGACCCATTGTTGCGTTTTTGGACGCTTCGGAGAACTTTGGCCCGGTGGAACCCACTGTTTTGCCTGTTGCGTTAACTCAGGAGTGTAGTAGTGGATCCAGGTTTCATCCATGGTTATGAATCGGCGCAAAAATTCGGTCGGCTTACGCGAAAATAATGCCAAATTCTGCTGGGAAGTTGTCACACAAATTCGTTTTTGGTCCACTGTGAGCAAACGCGGCACCCATCGCGTGCAGAGCTTCTTCATTCCCAAAACTGAATGCACGATATTGCCCATACGTTCCAATGATATGCCTACAGCATTAGCTACCTCTCTGAATTTCACTTTGGGATCATTCAACATCATATCGTGGATTTTTTCGACATTTTCTGGTGTAGTGACCTCTTTTCGGCGCCCAGATCGTTCAGCATCAACTGTGCTCGTACGGCCACAACGAAACTCGGTAAACCACTTATAAGTCGTTCCAATCGACGGTGCAGAGTCCGGGTAATACTTATCCAGCATGGTCTTGGTCTCGGATATCGTTTTCTTGCGAAGATAGTAGTGTTTGATCAAAACTCGAAACTCAGATTTTTCCATATTAAAAAAAACTCGGAGGTCAGTCGCTTCTCGGTGCAGTAACTTGTAAATGCGTAAACATAAATGACTGAAGTTTTGACAGGCGTCATTTGAAGGATCAAGCTCGACGAAAATGGTTCACATTAGTGAATACTAATGCCATCTCTTAGAATTTTCAGGTACTCATCAGACTGCCTAGTAGATTGTCGCCATGCCTGATAACTTCGTGCACTCAAAACCTTACCGCCGTCATGGGCATGTCGGGAGCGTAATGAGAGACGAGCAAGGTAAGTGAACAACCCACGAACGCGGTAAATTATTTAAATATTTTATTTTTCGCTAGCTTCTTATTCTCCATCCTTTCATTTTCTGTTAGTGAAGTCGAAGATAAGTGCTTGCTCTGCAAAAATGGATAACAGCAATTAATAAACACGGATGGCTAAACATCCGAGCGTCATTACAAGAATTTCGGGTGTACAATAAACTAAAACTATTGCCATATGAAAATCATTATGCTACTGAAACAATATCTCGAGTATTAATCAGTACAAAATGTTCATCATGCGTGGAATTAAACTTTTTAATTATTAGTGCCCTTTAGCGCACTTGAGAAAGTTCCGTATTTCAGACGGAATCTCGATTTTAGTTCTTAGTGAAATTTTAAAATTCATATTGTAATCTACATATTCTTTCCTTTGATTTAGATGTTCAGCAATAGAAAGCAGAGCCTACAAGGCTTTTCTTTCATTCGTTGAAGTGGGGCTGGAAACTTGTGAAGAAACCATTCCGGAATCAACTTCCGTTATCCAAGTAGACGCAAATCAAACTGCATCTTCTCAAGAAATACTGACAATAGGAGATTTAATTTGTGACTAAGATTCACAACAATAGCTAGTCGATAATATATTCCACTATAATATAGTGTACTAATCAACGTGAAAACAGCTACTTGAGATAAGCGAATTTAAAAATGCTTCATTATCGATTTACTAGATATGTTAGAATTATAATTTTAAATAGAAAAACGCTCTTCTGTTTTATTACTCATAAATATGTGACCGCCTACGAAGAAAGGTACCTAACGAGCGGTAAATTTATTTTACAGATGCAGCTTTCGAAGAGGCTGTCCAGGACAAGAACTCTATTAGAGAACCTAAGATTGCAGTAAATAATCACTAGAATTGTTTATATGTAGAAATAATATTTTTTATTATAAAAGAGAAAATAAAAAACGATCGATTGATGTAAAAAATAAAAAAATCGATTTTTTCCGAGTTAGGTCCCTTTCTTCGCGGAAGGTCACATGTATATATGCGGAGAAAGCTTACAAATAATGAATACGAAGAGTTATAACTGTTTCTTACTTTTACTAAATTGTATTTTCTCATTTTTGTACAAAGTTGTTGTATATTTTTAATATGTAAATGCTTTCCGGGTACTTGAACTATAAACGTTTCGTCTAATAATATCATCACTAAAAATAACCATTTTTATTATTTTCCTTGCACATGTTACAATGTGCAATAATAAAACTGCAAATAGCCATGAAAATGTAAAGGATCTTTTTTCAAAATTCAAAGACTTTTCCAGGTTCGATAGCAAGGCCGTTTATTAGTATCATAGATAAATATATAGTTGTAGTATCAATTCTACAACTATATATTTATCTATGATACTAATAAACGGGCTTTCTACAGAACCTGGAAAGGTCCTTGAATTTTGAAAAAAGATCCTTTACATTTTCATTGCTATTTGCCGTTTTATTATTAAACATTGAAACATGTGCAAGGAAAGTAATAAAAATGGTTATTTTGAGTTATGATATTAACTTAGTTCCAAGAAAAAATCGTTAAAAATTCCAATGATTTACGGTCAAATGAAAAATTAAGCAATAAACCTTTTTCGCCTTTTAAAATTTGCATTGATTAATAATTTTATTTACTCTAGGGGTAAAAATGATCTACAACGCTTATTTTGTAGGATGTTGATATAATGCCTTATTATTTATGATATTGGCTTGCATTTTTTTGTTATAATAGTACCAGAACTAATAACATTCTGCGTCTTAAAGTTAAAGCTTAAGACAAAATGTTTTGTTATTGCTTCCTTAGATTCTGCCCTAGGTCCGAACTTGGTGCAAAAAAGTAGTAACCTTTCAAATAATTATTGTACTCACCATATATATAAAAATCTTTAAACAATGATACATTTATAAACATTAGTTAAATTGATTAAAAATAATAATATTCCGGATGAAGTTGAAGAAATAATATTTTTCCTCACAAATTCTAAGATTTATTACAATTTTCAGAAACATCTCAATTTGAGGTATTTGTCAATATCTTTCTCCAAAATTGTCAATTTACCTTCAACTTGAGCTTATTAGACACAGAGTTTCATTTACTTTCGCGCTATCATGAGAAAAAATTAATATTAATATTTTTTAAATGAAGGTACGTCATGAACAGCTCACAAAAATAGAAATTCCTGTAGATTATATTTGCAATCAATACAGTACTTTGAAATTTATTCGAGTTAAAATTTTGTAAAGATTGTTGAAAAGGTTGTTTTAAAACATCTGGAAACTTCCTGAAATTTTAAAATCCGACTACTGTAACAACCCTAATTTAACTAGCTAAACCAGGATAAACGTAATCTAATACAAATACAAATCCAACCATGACATGCATTCATTTAACTTCGTAGAAAATGAATGGTCAGGGCTAGGAAATATTTGAATTACAAAAAAAAGAGTGGTGGGGAAATTTTGTCTCTTTATTATGCGCAACGTAACATTAAGAGATTAAAATTCTAAACATAGTAAAATTTAAGGAATCTCATTTTGAGTGTAATACACATATTGGCATCTTTGTTCTACAAAGCTCTTAAAACGTGTTTTAATTAATCATTCTTCACATTAAAAATAGAGTTTAAACATTTTAGTTATGGTACATTTCTTTAGTTACTGTGCTGCTTCCAAAGAGTAAAAAATCTTATAATATTACTTGTGTTTTATATTAAGAAATAAGTGCCTTACTATATGCTGCACCCTATTTAAAAAATCCCATTTAGGAAATTATATGGGAAACTATATTCCGTTTCCAGTACCGATCGTGAGAGAACTCTTTTGTGTCACGTGGTGGCTTTTTGGCTTTGGTGAAGGAAATAAGGGTGTGGTATGCAGAAAGGGCAGAATCCCGGTCATTTCCTGGTTCGCAAAGATTTTTCACGGCCAATGAGTTAAAAAAATCGAACACTAAATCTAAAAATTGTTAAATTCAAAGTAATAAAAACTTAACTGCAAATGAAAGCACTCAAAAGTGATACTCATGAATTTTAAACTTTGAAAATTGAGGTTTAAAAGTTCTTTTAGTCGACAAAATTTGCAATCAAATGCTCAATAATTTACACGTAAAAAATGTAAGCTACTAGCACTTTTCAAATGCATAATTTTAAATTAAATGCAGTTAAACTGACACATTACAAATTGTAAACTTTTATAAATTGTAGAATTCAAAGGTTTAGATTCAATTCCAAAAATACAGGGCGGACACGCTGGGGCTTACAGAAAAGTATGCAACCCGTCTTACACGCTAATGCTATTCTTATAGGAGTGTATGCGTGTTTGCATATATTTTGGTTAGCCCCAGCGTGGCTACCCTGTATAAATCCACATTATAATTTTCAGTGCTCTAAATTGAAGAATCAATCAATGAATTTAAAAATGTTTAAAAGTATACCATTTATTATGAAGATCCCGATTCGAAGACCTGCCTCGAGTTTTTCTGTCAGCTGATCCTCCTCCCCCCCATCCAAACATTCCTGTCGCAGTCAACTGAACCTCGCTATCATCGGTACTAACTCCGTCATCACCCACTCCCCTTCCTATTTTACGAGCTGCTACGAAACTCTTCGCGCCGGTGCTGATGTTGTAACAGATAGCTATCTTACCGACATAATAATAATATTTTAACGGCAAAATTTAAAACTATTTGGATTATAGTTAAAAACTAAGAATATAAGATTTTAGCTTGGATGCGTATTTGGCAATCTCAAGTGGCTGGTCAACTTGTTTGAACAGGAAATAGATGTTGTTGTAATAAAATAACTATGCATACAAAGACTTCTTTGTATGAAGCCGAACCGGAAATTCCAAAGGACTGATTTAAATGCTATGGAATTTCCTGTACATAATATTTTGTACATAGAACCGCTTATATTTTAGCAAGAAATATTAACAGGAAGTGACCAATGAGAATTCTCGTTAATTTAATTATCTTAATGGAATTTGTTTTCGCGGATCATTGCTTAAAACTTTGGGTGAAGAAATTTAAATTAGTTTGGATTTTTATTTCAAGGGATGTTGCTGTAACTCTTAAATTTCAATTGCGTAAAGACATTTCAGTTGTGAATTGTCCTTGTCGGAATTATAACTGTAGAATTCATGTACGTGCTTAAAAATGGGTTTCTTATCCGTTTAATGTGCCGCAACCGCCGTCGCGACCATCGTGAATTTTTGCACTTGTCAAGGGAGGACCCGTGATTATCGCGTAGGCGGTTTGTTTTCAAGATTATAAGTGGGCTTAAGAAAACACATTGGTTGCTTTCCTTGTAGGGTAAATAAAATGTAAGAAAATGTACAGAGAGTAGGGGATCGTGGGTTGATGTGTCAGACCCTCTGATCACAAGAATTCATTCAGAAAAATCAGACAGATCCTTGCCACAGTCGCGACCGGTTAATCTCTGATTCGCTTCGTTTTAAAGTCAGAGTTAAACCTAATTGAATTCTTGAAAAGGATCTGATGTATGTAAATTTTATATTTGGTTTAATAAAATGTAAAGTAGTTTAAATTCACTTTGAAGTTTGGTTTACTTATTTTAATAGTATCCTTTCATTAATAAGATTTGTGATTTTAAGGATTTAGAGGTTTAGTACCGGACACTTAGTATCAGGAAGTTGAGGTTCTAAACTCTTAAAACAGCGGAACTGCAGCAAGGAAAACAATCATTGTTGGTGTACTTAGCAGAGTCCATTGAGAGGATTTGAAACTTTGAACTTTGGCGCGCTAAAAAGGAAGGGCGTGTCACAATGTCTATCTGCTGCTGCTCTCTATCGGAACCCACTGGGTTCCTGATGGTCATGCTTGTCTACCTTACTGTTCTGCTGTACCTATCTTCCCTCTCACTTTTCCGGTCTTCGTCGACTAACCTTGAAATTATTACTTTCAAAAATCTTCTTAACCCTTTCAACCTTACAAAACAGCCTCCCTACACTTCCAAAAAACCCCTTTACTTCATTCACCTCCCTTTAACATCTTTCACCTCAATCACACCTCCACGCCCGTCGTCAAACCGAAAAAAGATAGCACAGAACAAAAACGCGTCCTTCACCATTCGGTTCCGGAAACTGAAGCCAAATTATACCATTTTCAGCAATTTTAAATTCTAATTTCAGCTCAGAATTGAATGAAAATTCTAATTCCCTATTTAAATCCGGAATATTACTTCTTTTTGAAAAATTCCGTTTAAATCCAAAATTCTAAATTTTTTCGAATATTATCATTTCAACTAATTGCAAGAATTGTCATTTTTTTTTTGTAAAATTCCCTGTTCCAATTCATAACTTAAATTGTTTTGAAAAGACCTTAACCTATTGGATAATTAAGTTTATAAATGAGAAGTTCTGAGTTCAGTATATAAATAATGTTTCTTTTATTATAAACCTGTGTCACTCTGCTCGGTTTTCAAAATACAGATAAACATTCGAAGTGATGAACGAGAAACAGTCTTCTAATGTGTAAAGTTTGTTACAATATTGAATGTTAATATCCTATACCAAAGATATTATAAACGTAGATGCGGTACGGGGCGTCGGAGTGGGGAATTATATATATATATATATATATATATATAGGACATCACGTTTTCTGCCCTATCGAGGTGCTGCCCTCATCGTACTACGAAGTCGAATTCTTGTTTTCTCATTCTTCGTAAAATATGACGGTAAAGCAGTAGAAAAATATTTTGAGGTTACAAAAGTTTGACATGTATATATCGCTGAATTTTTTGAGATCTGAAGCTTGATCCAGGTTTTCGGTACAGTCTTTTTAATTATAAAAAAAAATATTCTCGAAAAATCATATTTTTTTATTTTAAAAAGGGTATTATAGAAAGACATTTCAAGATAAACAAGTGCTGAAAGCATTTTTCTTTGACAATTTTTTTTTTAATTGAAATAATCAAATAGTTATACCAAATAAACAACTTTTTTAATGTTTGAAGTATTTAAAAATTATTGATTAAATTTAAAATAATAATTAAAACAAAATATATTTCTGGATAAAAATTTTTGTTGATAATGTATATAGTATTTTTTAAATCACAAAAGTTCTTCTGAAAACTCGAAATGTTAATTAAAAAATACGTGTTTTTATATATTAATTTGTCGGTAAAATTTTTTGTATAATTTTAATTTTAAATTCAAACAATAATTTGTAACACTAAATATTAAATAAAAATTTATTTGATTACAATCTTTTATTATCGTAGTTTTAATAAGTAATTAATATTGATTAAGAAACAGTTTTATTTGGGGAGTCTTACTATTTGGGAATTTTCAAATCCGTTAATATTATAAACTGTTCAGGAATTTTATTAGTTTTGGAATCGTATTTTTTGGGACAGAGAGTTTTACCGAGTCGGGAATTTTATTTTTCAGGATATTTCAGCCGTCCCCATAGAATTCCAGAAAGTTTGCTCTAATTATAATTTCGGCGCTCGATCTTGTTGATTTTTCCTACAGTATTATTAAAAAGAAATGTGTATGGAAATTTTTGATATCACAAAGTTAAAGATAATCTCAATTAAAAATTTAAAAATTCGCTGTACATCCAATTTTTATTATTGGGTCTTGGCAATTTTTCTCTAATACATTTCAGTGACTGGTAAACAGGGGTGATTTTCTCTTAAAAAATAAGTGATTAAAATTTGAAAAAATTGGGTAGGCTTTTTTGACATCTAGATATGTAAAAAAGGTAAACTGCAGAAAATTTAAAAACTAATTTAAGAACTATTTATACTCTTTTAAGATACCAATACAATTTACATAACACTAATTGTAAAATTTGCAAATTTTTAGGCCTACAGTTTAGGACCTTGAATTTTAACGTTAAAATTGCTTCATTTTCAGAATACAGCCTTATTGTTTGAATTTTCAGAATTTTTCGAAATTTTTCGAAATTTTTCGAAATTGTTAAAAGGCGAAAAAGTTTGAATTTAAAATTTAAAAATGCGAAAATACACCATTTTGTATGTTCATTTGCAATCCAACGAGTCACTTTCTTTCGCTTTTTTTGAAAGTCGATCCTTTGCTTTCAGTTTTCTTCTTACACTATACCTTGAATTCAACGCATTTCAAATTAAATTTTTGCAGCTAAATTTAGATTGAATTATACAATGGTTTTTTGTTTTATATATAAATTAATTAATACATTTTATTGGTTTTTCACGACTGTAATTTATAACTCTAAAATGGAATAATTGTAGCTCAAACATGAAAAAGTATAGACTAATTTCACATTTAAAGAGATTCTATCACATATATTGAACTATTAAAATCTCGGACCTTTTTTAAGGTTTTTAAAACTCTTTTAAAAACTTTTTTTAACAATTTTGGTTGTGATTTCATAATAAAAGAATAAGTGCTATTTAGTCTCCAGAACAGCAATTTCAAAAATATTTAAAGCCTTAATAATTTAGGTATTTTAAATTTGTAGTCTTCAGAATATATTGAATAATTTCAAATTTAAAGCTATTTAAATATTTCATCTCAATTTTTGAATGGAAAGTGTTCGATAATTTT
>NC_046666.1:90941952-90948187 GCF_010883055.1 Belonocnema kinseyi
TAATGATGCTATTATAATTATGTTATATTATAATAGTCTTATTTAAATCATGATCCGCATTTGGAAGAAATTAAAGAAATTGGTGATTTTGGAATTCATCTCGTTTGGATAAAAATTCAATTATTTGATTGAAAAATTAATTATTTTATTAAAAATATAACTATTTTGTAAAAAAAGTCTTCTTTTCTATCAAAAATTCAACTACTTTGTTAAAAATTTTATTTCTTTTATTTGAAGGTTCATCTCTTTCGTTGAAAATACATTTTTGAAACTGGAAAATTAATCTATACCATTTTTGGTTAAAAAATCATGTATTTTGTTAACAATTCGTCTTTCTTTGTAGAAATTGAATTGTTTATGAAAAATTTATATTTTTTCATTAAAAATTACATTTTTCGGTTGAATTATCAACTGTAAATATTTTTTGGTTGCAAAGTCGTTTTGTTGTAAATGCAACTATATTGTTAAAAATTAAAATCATAATTTTTGGGTGGAAAATTCGATTATTTACTTAAAGTTGAATTACTTATTAAAAAAATAAATTTTTTCTTATTAAAGATTCATAATTTTAGTTCAAAATTCAACTAGATGTTTTCAAATTAGGTTAAAAATTCAGCTTTTTTGTAGATAATACTCTTTTTGACTTTAAAATTTTAAAATGTATTATAATTAAATTGACCTTTTTAGTAGAAATTTTATCTTTTTGGTTGAAAATGTATCATTTTTAGTAAAAAATGCAATTGTTTGGTTAAAATATGAACTGTACATCTTCTTGGATTTAAAAGTCGATTATTTCACTAAGAGTTGAACTACTTTGTGAAAAAAGACTTTTTTTACCGAGGTTTTATAATTATAGTTGAAAATTTAAACTATTTGGTTGAAAGTTTAACTCTCTGATTGAAAACTCATATTTTTCGCTTAAGAAATTCGACTTTTTGTAGATAATTCGTCTTTTTGACTTTAAAATTAAATAAATTCGTTGAAAATTCATGTATTTTGTTTGAAATTTGTCTTTTATTGTAGATCATTAATTTTCTTGGTCGAAAATTGATGTCATTGGTTGACAATTCAACACCTTTGTTGAAAATAGATTTTTTTCGTTAAAAATTATTTATCTTTATCTGGAAATGTAACTATTATAGGATTGATTAAAAATTAATCGTATATATTGGGTAAGTTTGAAAATCATTTTTTTTATAGAACATTAATCCTCTTGGTCAAAAATTCACCTCTTCCCTTAAAAATTTAACAATTTTGTTGAAAATTCGTTTATTTCCTTGTTCAATTCAATTTTTTATCACAGCTTTTGTCTGGAAATTGAACTATTCCATTTTCGGTTAAACTGTATCCTGTAAATTGTATTGGTTAAAGCACCAATTATTTGTTAGAAAATTAATTTGTTTTCGATTATGACTTGAAATATGATTTCAGTCTAAAAATTTTTATTTTTAACACATTCAATTTGAAATTTTTTAATTAAAAAAAGAAAATTTCGTTAATTATCAGCAATATTTTACCGTTCATTTAAAACAATCCATCACAAACAACTGTTAAAAACTATACAAATTTGAACAGAATGGTTCGAAATAGAAAGCCTTAAATTCTTAAATTTGTAATGAGCTGAATTATAAGTTTAAACGCTTCAATTTTAATTTAAAAAAGATTCAGAATTAATTTAAAACTTGAAATTATTTCAAATAATTTGAAACACGATTTAGACTTTTGCAGATTTAAAAAAAAAAGGTTTTTGAGAATTGCAAAGTATTTAAAAAGAATAACAAAAATTGTTGTGATTGCTAAGAACATTGAAAATGATTTTTTATTTCGACAAATAAATTCTAAGTGAGTATTTGAAAACATTTTTGAAAATTAAAAAAAAAAAAGAATCCGGAAGATTTCAAGGAAATTTTTTTCTTTTGCAGACTTTTTAATTTTAGGAAAAAATCTAATTAACAAAATATATTAATTTTCAACCAAAAAGTTTACTTTTTAACAAATTAAATTAATTTTCTATCAAATAATTGGTTTTTTAACTAATACAATGTACAGGATAAAGTTTCAACCAAAAATTGAATAGTTCAATTTCCAGATAAAAACGATTAATTTTTAATCATTTCTAGAATAATTACATTTTCAGATAAAAAAATAATTTTTAATCGAAAAAAAAAATTTTCAATAAAGTTGTTAAATTCTCAACCAATAACATGAATTTTCGACCAAGAAAATTAATGATATACAAAAAAAGACAAATTTCGAATAAAATAAATGAATTTCCAACGAAATTATTTACTTTTAAAGTCAATAAAACGAATTATCTACAAAAAGTTGATTTTTACAGCGAAAAATATGAATTTTCAATCAAAGAGTTAAACTTTTAACCAAATAGTTAAATTTTTAACCATAATTATAAAACCTTGTTGAAAATAACAGTACTTTTTTTTACAAAGTAATTCAACTCTTAGTGAAATAATCGACTTTTAAGCCCAAGAAGATGAACAGTTCATATTTCAACCAAACCATTGCATTTTTGACCAAAAATGATACATTTTCAACCAAAAAGATTGAATTTTTACCAAACAAGGTCAATCCAACAAAATATATGAACTTTCAACAAAATTATTTAATTTTAAAGTCAAAAAGAGTATCATCTACAAAAAAGCTGAATTTTTAACCCAAAAATATGATTTTTTGAATAAAATTTTAATTGTCGACCAAATAGTTTAACTTTCTATAAAATTGTTGACTTTTCACGCCCAAAGATGCAATTTTAACAAAAAAATAAAATTTTTAACAAAAAATTTAATTTGAAGGCAAATAGTTGAATTTTCAGCTATAATTATGAATCCTCAACAAGAAAAAATTAATTTTTTGCTAAGTACTTCAACTGTAAGTAAAAGTTAAACTATTTGGTCGACAATTAAAATTTTGGTTGAAAAATCATATTTTTGGGTTAAACATTCAGCTTTTTTGTAGATGATACTCTTTTTGACCATAAAATTAAATAATTTTGTTGAAGGTTCATATATTTTGTTAAAAATTACCCTTGTTTGGTAGAAATTTAATCTTTTTGGTTGAAAATGTATCATTTTTGGTCAAAAATGCAATTCTTTGGTTAAAATATGAACTGTACATCTTCGTGGGCTTAAAAGTCGATTATTTCACTATAAGTTGAATTACTTTGCAAAAAAAAATAATGCTTTTTCCAACAAGCTTTTATAATTATAGTTAAAAATTTAACTACCATATTTGGTTGAAAGTTTAACTATTTGATTGAAAACTCATATTTTTCGCTGAAAAAAATCAACTTTTTGTAGATAATTCGTTTTTTCACTTTAAAATTAAATAATTTCGTTGAAAATTCATGTATTTTGTTTGAAATTTGTTTTCTTTGTAGATCATTAATTTTCTTGGTCAAAAATTCATGTTATTGGTTGAAAATTTAACAACTTTATTGAAAATTAATTTTTTCGATTAAAAATTTTTTTTTTAATCTGAAAATGTAACTATTCTAGGATTGATTAAAAATTAATCGTTTCTATCTGGAAATTGAACTATTCAATTTTTGGTTGAAACTTTATCCAGTTCATTGTATTAGTTAAAATACCAATTATTTGATAGAAAATTAATTTAATTTGTTGCAAAGTAAATTTTTGGGTTGAAAATTGATATATTTTGTTAATTAGATTTTTTTCTTAAATTAAAAAACTGCAAAATAAAAAAATTTCCTTAAAATCTTCCGGACTCTTTTTTTTTTAATTTTTAAAATGTTTTCAAATACTCACTTAAAATTTATTTGTCAAAATAAAAAATCATTTTGAATGTTCTTAGCAATCACAACAATTTTTGTTATTCTTTTTAAATACTGTACAATTTTCAAAAAGCTTTTTTTTAAATCTGTAAAAGTCTAATTCGTGTTTCAAATTATTTGAAATAATTTCAAGTTTTAAATTAATTCTGAATCCTTTTTTTAAATTAAAGATGTTGCGTTCAAACTTAAAATTCAGCTCATGACAATTTTGACAATTCAAGGCTTTCTATTTCGAACCATTCTGTTCAAATTTGTATAGTTTTTAACAGTTGTTCGTAATGGATTGTTTTAAATGAACGCTCAAATATTGCTGATAATTAACGAAATTTTCTTTTTTTAATTAAAAAATTTCAAATTGAATGGGTTAAAAATAAAAATTTTTTTATTGATTTCTAATCGTAGATTTTAAATTATTTAAGTCTTACGGTCCAATCGTAAATTGATTTGTTTCATCAAATCATTTTACAAAAATTTTTTATACTGAAATAATGTTTCAAGTCATAATCGAAAACAAATAAATTAATTTTCTGAGAAATAATTGGTGTTTTAACTGATACAATTCACAGGATACAGTTTAACCAAACATGGAATAGTTCAATTTCCAGATAAAAGCTGTGATAAAAAATTGAATTGAACAACAACAAAAAAACGAATTTTCAACAAAATTGTTAAATTTTCAAGGGAACAGGTGAATTTTCGACCAGGAAAATTAATGTTAAACTTTCAACCAATAGTTAAATTTCCAACCATAATTATAAAACCTTGTTTAAAAAAACGTATTTTTTTACAAAGTAGTTCAACTCTTAGTGAAATAATCGACTTTTAAACCCAAGAAGATGTACAGTTTATATTTTAAGCAAACAATTGCATTTTTGTCCAAAAATGATACATTTTCAACCAAAAAGATAAAATTTCTACCAAAGAAGGTCAATTTAATTTTAATACATTTTTTAATTTAAAAGTCAAAAAGAGTATTATCTACAAAAAAGCTGAATTTTTAACCTAATTTAAAGGAAAATAGTTGAATTTTCAACTATAATTATGAATCCTTAATAGGAAAAAATTAATTTTTTTACTAAGTAGTTCAACTTTAAGTGAATAATCGAATTTTCCACCCAAAAAATTATGATTTTAATTTTTAACAATAAAGTTGCATTTACAACAAAACGACTTTGCAACCAAAAATATTTAGAGTTGATGATTCAACCGAAAAATGTCATTTTTAATCAAAAAGTATAAATTTTCCATAAAGCAATTTAATTTCTACAAAGAAAGACGAATTGTTAACAAAATACATGATTTTTTAACCAAAAATGGTATAGATTAATTGTCAGTTTCAAAAATGTATTTTCAACGAAAGAGATGAACCTTCAAATAAAAGAAATAAAAATTTTAACAAAATAGTTGCATTTTTCATAGAAAAGAGGACTTTTTTACAAAATAGTTACATTTTCAACAAAATAGTTAATTTTTCAATCAAATAATTGATTTTTTATCCAAACGAGATGAATTCCAAAATCACCAATTTCTTTATTTTCTTTCAAATGCGGATCAAGATTTAAATAAGACAAATCGGATAGAGATATAAATAGAACCGCCGAAGTGTTCCAACTGGCAATCGTGCACCTTCGAGTTTTCAAATTCAGAAGAGGAAAAAAGGATTGCGCGCGCAACCCAACATTTACATCGTCTCCTACCATATTCACACGGATATAGACATGTCATAGTATTGGACCACGTCTCGTTTAGGATCTGGGATCACTGGGCATGCCATCCTAACCAAAGATACGGCATCCTAACCTAGATACGGCATGGGTCAGTGGTGGGGACGGCCGATATATATATCTAACTACATTTTCGACTATATCGAGGTGCTGCCCTCTTCAACTTTTGACCGTTTCTATGGCAACCGCATTCTCCTAGCACGTCAGCGGTCGAGGAGGGGCCGGGGCGCACACCGAAAGTTGTTGAATTCCAAACCGAACGTGATTTTCTTTTCACGTTCTCGCGTTCGCCTTCGCTATCACTATAGCAATCTTAGCTATAGTTGAGTCAGTTGGCTGGCTCTGTACGGCCTGTACGCTAAAAATGTTATGAACACTGATTTACCTAATAACATTCAAATTAAAGAGAGCGTAAAAATATTCTATTTATTATTATTTTAAATTTTCGAGACAATAAATAATGTAAAAAAATTCTTTTCGTACTTTAGAATTTTAGTTAAATTTCTAAAATTATTTTTAAAAACTAAACTTCAAATTTAAATGAAATTAAGATACATTAAAAAATTAAATAAAATTCATTTAAATTTAAAATCGGCTTCCGTTTCCGGTACCGATCGCGAAAGAACTCTTTTTGTCAAGTGGTGTATTTTTGGCTTTGGTGGAGAAAATAAGGGTGAGTGGATGCAGAAAAGGCAGAAAGTGC
>NC_046666.1:90948287-90951355 GCF_010883055.1 Belonocnema kinseyi
CTTAACTCGCTATACTTGTGGATCTTGGTTGTATGGGTTGACTGCAAATTTCGGTTAAGCGGAAAAGCAATGTCGGTGATGTAGACTCTTCCACCTTTTTTTCTCATTACGATGTCAGGTCGATTGGCCCGGATGTAATGATAGTTTGGATAGTAACATCCCAATATAAGATGTAATCCTAATACTTGATTCTTGTACCCCAGAGCCTCATCGCATGGCTTAGAAAGACAATAATGCGTGGACATATTTTGTAAAGTTTTAAGACTTCAAGCAAATAGTCATGTGGAACGGAAGGAAACGCTTGCTTGTAGTCAATGTATGCCATGTGTAAGTTCCTTTGATGCTTACGAGCTTGAGTCATGGCAACAGCGTCTACAGTGACTAGATCTTTACAACCTTGTGAGTTTTTACAACATCCTTTTTGTTCTTCTGTAAGAATGTCATTCTTGTCACAATGAGAATATACCTTATCTGCAATGCTAGCTGTAAGATATTTATAAAATGTTGGAAGGCAGGCTATCGGTCGAAAGTCAGATGGTTTTTGAGCGTCTGGCTTTTTTGGTATCATATACGTAGTACCTTGGAGCATAAAACTTGGCATTAAATATGGGTGCTCAATGATCTTCTGGAAATACCTTGCCAACGCATGATGCACATTCGTCAGGTACTTGTACCAGAAGTTGTGCACCATGTTCGGACCTGGAGCTTTCCAATTACTTGCCCTTTTCAAGACAACTGAAACATCCAAAGCTGTGATGTTTGTCAGATGCATTTCTGGGCTATTGCTTGCCCTTGCTTCCTCCAGTTTGAACCACGAGTGTCCAAATTGCATCTGTTCATTTTTCCCCAAACGCCCGACCAGTAGTTAGTCATATCTTCCAATTGAGGGACTTCGGTGCCTTGGTTGTTATTTGGCTTTACAGTCAGTTCACGATAGAACCTTCTTTCATCTGTCTGAAAGTTTTGGTTTCGTTGCCTTCGTGCATTACTTTTCTTGTACCGACGCAGTCTGGCAGTAAGAACATCAAGTCTCTGTCGTTGAGAGTCTAAAATTTCATCCAATATTGCTGGTGTTACTGTCTCGATGTGCCGAGGGTGGATGATTTTTTTAACATGGTTCATCAGCTTTCTGGTTCTCTTTCCTTTTTTATATTGAGTTAATCGACACAATTTGCACCTTACTTTGCTGACATCCATATCCAACCTGATCTTTCATGGTGGATCTCGATCCCTTGCTGGAACAGAAACTGCATTTGCAGGCCTAGTTTTTCGGCCCAACGTTCTAACGGTTACTACAGCTGCACAGTATACAAGAGTTTGCACCTCTAATGCATTTTGTGCTACGTTCAAATACGTAGGTAAAACCTTACTGTCGAGATGTGCTATTAGTGTACGCAGATGATTTGTAATGTTCATTTTGGGCAGAGAATGCCTCAGTGTTGGTTCCATATATCTGAACTCTAGTAAAGCATGATCAAAATTCCTTTCCAGGTGCTGTAGTTCTTCTGAGATTTCCCTATCTACATGATCGTTAGTAATATCCGGATGTGTTTCTAGTAGATCTAGCATGCTCGGTCTTCTGTAACATGTAGATTAATCCTGATGTCTTTCACCTTAGCGATAAGATGTCTTCGTGCGACCTTTTGTATATTAGGATACTTTGCAGCAAATTTTGTTCTTAAATTGTATCCTCTTTCCTTGTTTGTTTCAAACTTCGCACTTTCATAATAGAGACGCACCAATTCCTCTTTCATTGTGGTATCCCAATTGATGCTCTCCCCCGGTATTTCTGTCGAGGTGGTTGGCTCCAAACAGCTAGTGCTAGCCAAAGCATCCTCATCAGTCACAGTTGATGTTCCACTGCTTACCGTTTGTTGCAGATGTTCTTGCTGGTCAGCCGTTTGATTCTTGAGATCTGCCTGACCATCTCGCAGCTCACCATCGCCACCGTCCCGCATGCTGTGGCCCCCAGCGGTGCCTCCAGGGGCGCCCCGACGATCCTCGGGAATTTTTCATTGATGGGTTTTGGTGCTCTACTTAGTCCCTCTCCTCTTCGTTATCAGCCTATTTGGCATGGGAAACCCTGTCAGTAGCAATGCTACCTCCAACATTGCCGTCAAAGTTATGAGAGGAGAGCTCAAGCCCTACCGCGACATCAACGCGGAACACCTTCGGTAGGTGTAATTATTATTATTAAAAACATTTCTGTGGCGAAATGTTGTCACAGGCTTATACTGCCCAATATGTCGAAGGCATTTTTGGTTAGAGTTAGATTTTTATTTGATCATTTTGCACGGGGCTCTCCCGGTATATATCATCAGTCACGGGCGCATTTTTATAATGCAATCAAGTGATCTGATGAGAGCAGTCTGCCCAGACACATAGGACAAAGCCTGATTTTTACCCCATCATTGACGGACTGGGTTGCAGTCAAGTACACGATGGGGGGACCTACAGCTTAAGGTGGGTTCCGAACTACCAGAATCTCGGTAAAGGTACATTGAAAAATTTCCAGAGGTACCGGCTCAGGGATCGAACCTCGGACCTCTGAGGTGAAGTCCAAGTGTCTAACCAACTGAGCAACCGAGGCTCGACTGAGCCACCGAGGCTCTAGACATATTGGACAAAGCCTGGTTTTTACCCCATCATTGACGGACTCGGTTGCAGTCAAGTACACGATTGGGGGACCTACAGCTTAAGGTGGGTTCCGAACCACCAGAATCTCGGTAAAGGTACATTGAAAATTTTCCAGAGGTACCGGCTCAGGGATCGAACCCCGGACCTCTGAGGTGAAGTCCAAGTGTCTAACCAACTGAGCCACCGAGGCTCGACTTTTGCACGGGACTCTCCCGGTATATATCATCAGTCACGGACGCATTTTTATGATGCAATCAAGTGATCTGATAAGAGCAGTCTGTCCAGACATATTAGACAAAGCCTGTTTTTTACCCCATCATTTACGGACTGGGTTGCAGTGAAGTACACAATGGGGGGACCTACAGCTTAAGGTGGGTTCCGAACCACCAGAACCTCGGTAAAGGTACATTGAAAAATTTCCAGAGGTACCG
>NC_046666.1:90951455-90953576 GCF_010883055.1 Belonocnema kinseyi
GAAGGAATGTTTCTAGTAAAAGTGAGGAGTGAGGAGGAGAAAAAGAAAATTATGGAGAGAAAAAAATTATTGAGAGGAAGAAGGGAAAGAATTGAAGAAGATATGACATGGAGGGAGAGGAAAAGGAGATGGCAAATAGAGCAGAGGGCTTGAGTAGAGAGGAAAAAGGGCCATATGGTATAGATAGGGAGAGACAGGTTATGGATAAATGGGGAGGAATGGTGCTGGGATGAAGAATTAGAAGAATTAAGGAAAAAAGGAAAAAGTCTTGAGAAAGGTAGGGGGAAGTGAGACGAAAAAGAGGCTAGAAATAAATCAGAGGGGTTTCCAAGCGGCAAAGGAGAAACAAAGTAAAGAGAAAAGAAGGGGAAGGGGAAAAGGGAAACGTGAAAATAGCTTTCTGGAATGTGTCAGGTTTGAAGAACAAGAACAAAGGATTCTGGGAGGAGTTAGAAAAGTGGGATGTGATTATGATGAGTGAAACTTGGGCAGATGAGAAGGATTGGAAGGGAATAAAAAAGATGTTACCGAAAGGTTATGTGTGGACAATGCAAGAAGCAAGAAAGGAACACGATAAAGGGAAAGGGATGGGCGGCATGGTGTCAGGGGTGAAAAAAGAATTAGCAGTAAAAGGGAGAAAAGATGGGAACATGGAGGAATAGGATGGAACAATGATAAGAAAAATTATAATTGGGAAAGTAGAAATGGCAGTGGTGTGTGTATACAGAAGAAGAGGGGAAGAGGAAGGCTGGAGAGTAATAAGGAGGTGGATGGAGGAAAAGAAGAAAGAATTGGTTTTAATAGGGGGGACTTAAATGCATGGACTGGCGAACAAGGGGGAGGGTTATGGGATGAAGAAAAGGAAGCATTTATAAGGAACTCCAAACATAGAGAGACGGACAGGGAGGGGAGGAAGTTACTAGACATGATAGGAGAAACAGGATGGTTTATTTGCAATGGCAATATGAAAGGAGATGAGGAAGGGGAGATCACATTCATAGGAAAGGGAGCAACTGTAATAGACTACATCCTGGCTAAAGAAAGAATGCGGCATATGATAGGGAGTATGAAGGTAGGGAATGAGATAGGGTCCGAGCACTTCCCGGTCATAGTTACACTAAGAAGAGGCGTCAGTAAGCGCGGCAGAGGGAGAAAGGAAAAAGGGTGCGAACGAAACACGAAAATGGGAATCTGGGGGGTAGATAAATTAAACAGTTTAAACAAAAGATGGAAAAGGAGAAGGTTAGGTATGAAAAAGAGGAGGGAATAGACTCGTTAGTTGAAAGGTTGAAGGGGTCCATTGAAAAGGTAAAGAATGAGCTGGGTACTAATGAAGAAAGAGTAGGAGGAAAGAGAGGCTGGTAGGACGAGGAATTCTGGGAGAGTAAAGAGAGAATAAAAGAGTGTGTGAGAAAATGGAGAAGAGGGGAAATGGAGAAGGAGGAGTATAACAGGAAGAAAAAAGAACATGAGAAGATGCTGGAAATAAAAAGACAGATGGGAAAGGAAGAATATAAAGCAGAGGTAGAAAAAGCCATCAAAGAAGTTAGGGTGTGGGATGTGATAAATAGGGATACAGGGGAAAGGAAGGGCGTTAACGAAGAAATAGAAATGGAGGAATGGACGGATTATTTTAAGGGTCTATCAGGGGGAGAGCAAAATAAGATCAAAGGGGAAAAGTGTAGGATAGTCCTAAGAGAAAAGGAGGAAGGGAACGAGATAACAAGAAAAGAAGGGGACGAAGCAATAAACAGGTTAAAAAGAAACAAGGCGACGGGAGAAGATGGGATGGAGAACGAAGCGATGAAGTTTGGAGAAGGGATTAGGGATGGGATGTGGAAGATCTGCAACAAGGTATGGAAAAGGGAAGGTTGACCGGAAGAGTGGACGACGGGACTGGTGGTACCGCTTGTCAAGAAAGGGGAAGGAAAGAAGGTAGAGGAATACAGAGGGATTAATCTCATGTCAGTCGGCTATAAAATATATGCAGAAATCTTAAGAAATAGGTTGGAGAGTCATGTAGAACAAAAAGAAAGTATCCCACATAATCAGACGGGCTTTAGAAAAGGAATGGGAACTATAGACAACATCTACGTACTTAACTATTTAGTTAACAGAAAT
>NC_046666.1:90953676-90954804 GCF_010883055.1 Belonocnema kinseyi
ATTAATTTAACTAAACTTTATTTAATTCTTAAATTCACCTAAATTTCATTTAAATGTTGAATTTAGCTAAATTTTATTTCAATTTTAAATTCAACTAAATTTGATTTGATTTTGAATTTAAATGTATGTATGTATGTATGTATGTATTTAATCTCTCCCCTTTACGGGTTTGAGGGCCACCGCTACCTGTACATATATTTAAAATTCCATCCTTAGTCTACGAGTAACTTAACTACTACTTATATTCGACTCTTTCGCATTACGTAGGATAAACAATAGTAACAGTAGTGATATTAATTCCTAAAATGAGCGATCTTCCAGGACTTCCGTTTCCTCTTACCATAAAAAAAATGCATTTGCCACGATATTGAAAACAATTTTTGTTTTTTACTGTCCCTTTTCAGGATCACCTGTTTGGCTCTGCTCTACTCCCTTGCTTCCCCTTACTTCATTCAATTTCTTCATCCACACTCAACTGTCCCTCTTCCTCTCCTGTACATCTCTCTAATACACGTGCCCATGACTCCATTTCGTATCCACATACTCTGCATAAATTCTCCTCTTCATTCATCCAATATCTGCATGCTCTCACTCCTTCTCCCATTCTGAACCGTACAACCCTACTTCATTTTTCTTCCTTTTTTTATTTTTTGCAGATATTCTGGTTCCGTCAACCCTTTGACCATCACATACCATCTATTGTACCTCGAATCTATAATCTTTGTTTATCTCTCTTCTCCTTGTTTAACCAATAGCTCTAACTCTATGTCCTGCCACTCCATGACCCCTTCTCGAATATTACACACCCTTCCCATTTTTCTCCTTTCTACCTCCCATTTTGAATTTCCTACATTACCTCTCGCTTCATTGTTCCGAATTTCACCGAAACATGCTTGTGCAATTTTACTTCCCTCTCTCCTCTTTAGCTTCTCTTCAAACCCCCATGCTGTCTTAATTTGTCTAGTGACCATATTTTCTCTCCCTAACTCTTCTTTTAACATATATCCTGGGCAACTCCAGCTAACTCCCGTTACCCACCTCAGGAATCGCTCATGCATACTCTCTACTTTCCTATGTTCCTTCCATCCCCAGATCTCCACACCATAACACAACACCGCCCACACCAAC
>NC_046666.1:90954904-90959868 GCF_010883055.1 Belonocnema kinseyi
CGTTAAAATTCAAGTTCCTAAACTGAAGGCCTAAAAATTTGCAAATTTTACAATTAGTGTTATGTAAATTGTATTGGTATCTTGAAAGAGTATAAATAATTCCTAAATTAGTTTTTAAATTTTCTACAGTTTACCTTTTCTAGATACCTAGATGTCAAGAAAGCCTACCCAATTTTTTCAAATCTTAATCACTTATTTTCTAAGAGAAAATCACTCCTGTTTACCAGTCACTGAAATGGATTAGAAAAAAATTTCCAAGACCCAAGAATAAAAATTGGATGTACAGCGAATTTTTAAATTTTTAATTGAGATTATCTTTAACTTTGTGATATCAAAAATTTCCATACACATTTACTTTTAATAATACAGTAGGAAAAATTCAACAAGATCGAGCGCCGAAATTATAATTAGAGCAAATTTTCTGTAATTCTATGGGGACGGCTGAAATATCCCGAAAAATAAAATTCCCGACTCGGTAAAACTCTCTGTCCCAAAAAATAAAATTCCTGAACAGTTTATAATATTAACGAATTTGAAAATTCCCAAATAATAAGACTCCCCAAATAAAATTGTTTCTTAATCAATATTAATTATTTATTAAAACTACGATAATAAAATATTGTTATCAAATAAATTTTTGTTTAATATTTAAAGTGCTAAAAATTATTGTTTGAACTTAAAACTAAAATTATACAAAAAATTTTACGACAAATTAATATATAAAAACACGTGTTTTTTAATTAACATTTCGATTTTTCACAAGAACTTTTGTGATTTAAAAAATACTATATACATTTTCAACCAAAATATCTTATCCAGAAATATATTTTGTTTTAATTATTATTTTTAATTTAAACAATAATGTTTAAATACTTCAAACATTAAAAAAATTGTTTCTTTGGTATAAATATTTGATTATTTCAATTAAAAAAAAAAATTGTCAAAGAAAAATGCTTTCAGCACTTATTTATCTTGAAATATCTTTCTATAATACTTTTTTTTTTAAATATGATTTTTCGGGAACATTTTTTTTATAATTAAAAAAAGACTGTACCGAAAACTTGGATCAAGCTTCAGATCTGAAAAAATTCAGCGATACATACATGTCAAACTTTTCTAACCTCAAAAAAATTTCTACTGCTTTACCGTCATATTTTACGAAGAATAAGAAAACAAGAATTCGACTTCGTAGTACGATGAGGGCAGCACCTCGATAGAGCAGAAAATGTGATGTCCTATGTATATAATTCCCCACTCCGACGCCCCGTACCGCAACTACGTATATAATATCTTTAGTTAGGACAAAGATATTAGGTCCTAGATACGACATGAGATTAGTTGCACGACATACCGGCAGTTAGCGCGGCAGGCAAGTTTGTGGTCCTGCATATATATATATTGCTCTTAGTTCGGCCGCATACTTGTAGAGGCGCGACATGTACCGATTGGTTCGGCCACATGTTTGTAGAGGCGCGACAGGCAGCAATATATTCGGTCTCGCCAAATTATAGTGCATTTGAAATCCAAAATGGTAATAATCAAATTTTACTTTATAAGTGAATGGAAAAATAATTTTAATTGATTAGAAAAGGTCTTGAAGGAATTCGAAAACTCTAAAGACTTTTTGAAATCAAAATTATGCCCAAAATGTAGCAAAGATGTTAGTATAAAATAGTAATAACAAATTTGAATTAAAAAGTTTATTTTTCATTTAAGTTATAATTTTTTTGGAAATTAGTAGAAAATTGAATTTGAAGATACAGTTAAGTTTTATTTAAATTTAAATAAACTAAAAAAGCTGTCTGGTTAAATCACCCAGAATTGTGGTTGAATACTATATGTCCTTACTATTTTTTTCTGGTTGAAGAAATAAAAATTCGGAAAAGAAATTTCCTTATAAAAACTTATAAAAAAAATTTTTTCCTAAATTTCCTTATAGACCTTGACAAATGTCTTCTGAAATGTTGCATTTTTAAATATTAGTGAATTAAGTGGTATATGAGTTTTTTAACAGCTGTAACGTGTAAGAAGCATTTTTGAAAGTCAAAGGAAATTACGGCTTGCTTCTACAGTTTAGCTAAGGCCATGTTATTAATATGAACCATTTTTTCAAATTGAAATAAGAAGTAACTCAATCTTACAAAATGTCATTTTCCCTGCTCCAGAAATCTACCTTTAAGAAAAAATGTAAGTTTGCTTTTTTTATTATCATTTAATACTAAAAATTTATATAAAAATTGCCATAGTTTTCGTCTTCTTGTTATTTTAATATATGAGCTAATTACATTTTTTAAACCGCAACTATGAAAAATAATATAAACCAATGCTATAAATTCATATAACTATTATGTACTTCAATAGTCTATATTTTTTAAAAGAATTTGACGCTGTTTTTATTTTATTTTTAATAAATATATAACTTTCCTCAGTTTTTTATCTAGTTTCCCTTAATTATTTACTTTATTTCTTTATTTTGTATTTATTGAGAAAAATAAGTTGAAACTTTAAAATGTTCTCCACCGGTCATGTATAGAAAACTATACTTTCCAATTGGTCGATTAAGCTTTTATTTGCATTTACTTGTTTAACTGTTTGCATATTTAATTCCATTAAAAATTTTTGATTTTGCTAAAATAATTATTTTAAATTCTTTCCTTTATTAAAAAACTTGCTTTTTTAAATTTGTTCGTAAATAAATTTATTTTTTAATAATTTAAATATTCGATTAACTTTCAGTTTCTTTTATAAAATTTTAAAGGCTTATGCATTATAAATTAATTACCTCATTCACAAAAAAGGTTTTTTTAAGAAAAATAACAACAATCATGAAAAAAATCTCACTTTTTTATTTGAAAAAGATATTAACAATGTTTATTTCTTGCATAATTTAAAAGAAATTAAGAAGGAATTTCATATTTGAATAAAATTATGAATCGAACCATAAAAATACATGATCTGGCAGTTTTTTGTCAGACTTATTTTTTCAAAAATTGTATACTCCTTTTCAAAGATCTTGACTGAAAACCGAAGTTTAATTCCGCTCTATTGTATTATTCACAACATTCTTCCAACTGCAATTTTTAACACAGTCGACAATTAGAAATAATGTAAAAATTACAATGAACATGACAAGTCAAAACTGTCATCTAGGCACTTGAAGTTAAAGTGAATATTTATTTCTGACAATATTAAAACTTTCATTTTAATATTGAGTTTATTAAATTAAAAAGGAAGATATGTTAAAATTATTTACGCCTAGCGTTATAATGCTTAAAGCTTCTTGTTCTTCAAAAATCAATACATTCCAATCAAGATTTTTTTCTTTCTTCTTAAATCTTGTAAACAAAAACAAATGTTTTCATGTAATAAATAAGTGACGAAATTTTGTTATCAAATATTTTTTTTCCATGTGATAAGCCGTAATTATTTCTGCCGTCTTGGAGAAAAAAGTTACTCTCTAAGGTTTGACGTAAGGGTCATTTTCGCGTTGCAGCGTATACGTAAAGAAGACTCACGTCAAAACGAAGATAGGGAGTTTCTTCACGCAAACAGCAGATTCCGTTTAACCCATTTTTCCCTCTCGACGGATTGTTCACCTTGGCGCGCGGGATATTTCCTAAATTAATTTTTTTACGTAAAAAAAGTCGTGTCTACTAAAATGTAATATTTATTTCTCGATGACTCAAACTAATCAAAAAGGTTTGAAAGTGTAAAATAAAAATGTAAAGAATTGAACAAATTCTGAATTTAAGAATCAAATCCTAAACAATTAAAAATTTTAACATTGAAATTTAATTTGGTTTTGAATATAAGGGTTTAATATCGTAAAATTGACAACTGTAAGCCTTCTAACTTGATTAGGCTTAAATTAATGGCCTCCAAAATCTGATAATACCCAAATACAAACATTTAGAATTCTGGATTTCAATTTTCAATTCAAAACTTTCAAAATTAAATAATTTAAATTTATCAGAGTATGCTTGAGGCATATTCAAATTTTAAAAAATATTAATGCTTTTATTTTTAATTTATCAAATCTATGAAAAAATTTCAAATAATACAATTCTTGAAATTTCTGTTTATAAAATTACTCAATTTGAATGTTTTAAATTGAAAATATATTAAAACCTTTCAATTTAAAATTCCTCTCCTTGGAAAAATTTTTAGATTTCAAAGGCTTTACATTAATTCCAATTTTTCACGATGTTTGACATCGAATAATCTGCTTATTGCAGCTTTAAATTATTTATATCCTAAAGCTGAAAAAATGTATTGCCGAATCATAAGTGATTTCATTTAAAACGTTTAAAATTAAATAATTTGAATTGACAGGTTGTACTTGAAGAATATTCGAAATTTTACAAATACTGAAATTTTGAATTTTAAATTTATAAACTAGTTTCTTTTAATAATAATTATTTTATTCTTACGCTTCTAGAAGAAAATAATTACACTGTAATTTTAATTGTTTTCATTTCAAATTTCTCTCATTTAAAACCTTTTAATTTCAAAGACTTTGAAGTTATAATCCAATTTTTGATACTGAATAATTTTGATATATCATACTTCTGATTTGAAATAAAATTGTGGGATGGTAAAGTATTTCCTTGCAAAATAGTTATGCTGAAGCTTAAGCGCTTCCTTTTATATTTTGAGATTGTCGACTTCTGAAAAGTTTCAGACCAAAAACTTTAGAACTATGTATGAGTCCTAATTACTTTCTTGAGTTTTTTTGTTGAATTTAACTAATTATTATAAAAACAAGGGAATTTTTAAAAATTTTTCCAGCCTATTTGAATGCTCTCCATTTTTGAAGCCAAGAAACAACCCAAATATATCTGTATTCCATTCAATCGAATTAAAAAATTTAACGACAGTTTCATTTTTATTGAACTAAATTGTACTTAAATTTAACACCATTCAACATCTACAATTTTAACTGAAATTTACTTAAATTCAACTAA
>NC_046666.1:90959968-90962594 GCF_010883055.1 Belonocnema kinseyi
AGTACAGGTCAGGCATAGTAAGTCCATAATTGCACGGTGTGGTTCTCATAACATGAGATATCTGTGGTCTTTATAACACTGTGGCTGCGCGGGGGAAATTGGTTACAAAAATGTTTGTGGCTACTGCAAAAACTAGATATATCTAAATAGCAGTAAATTTATACTTCGGAAACATAGAATGAAGATTTCATTAAAAATAATACTTTATTTTTTCATTTTGTTAGCTATTTCCTGGGGTATTTTATATTATGAGAATAGTTGACGAGTTTGGAAAAAGCACTTTTTTACATTTTTTGAATATAAAGCATAAAAAAAAATTTGTAATAAAATTTTTTATTTGAGCTCCATCTGACAAACTGAATTTCCTTGCTGCTGCTGCTACTACTGCTACTTCTGCTGCTGCTACTGCTACTGCTACTGCTACTGCTACTGCTACTGCTACTCCCGTGGTTGCGGATAGGGGAATGCCTCCCAGATATGGGTGGTACCGGGGAAATCAAATACCCGGGGCGGGCAAAAACCAGCTAGGGGAAGAAACCCCGAATAAGAAACCGATCATGGACCAGCTTCTTAACAACGAAATACCCCAAGAGAGGTTAGATCTCCCCACCGATTCCGATCGGGTTAAAGCCCCGGTGGTCGGTGCCGGCTCCAAGGATTTTGGGTGGAGCCAAAGAAGCAATCTTCAGCAGGATGATGAACATTCCATGCATGCAAGCAGTGAGACGGCCCTAAGTGAGCTTTTGCGCAAGCTTACAACTGTCATAAATGAAATGAAGAAATATTGCGAGGACAGGCCAAATATGGACCGTAGAATTAGAGATGGCTTAGAAGTAGCCACTTGCACCTTGAGCGAATTTCAAACTTCTCAGAGTTTGACTAGGCCGGAATTAATTAATCCGACCAAGTTCTCGAAGAAGCAGGTTCACGTGGACCTCATCACCCCAAAGGGGCCACGCAATAAGAAGAGGATAGCTGAAAGTACACCTAGTCCTGGCGAAGGTTCGGCTCCGCGAACTTCAAAGAAGATACAGCTTGCGGAAGGATCCAATGAATGGACGGAACAAAGGAGGGGGAACCGTAGGAATCAGCTTCCAACCAACGGTGACTTAACTGTAGGAGTACAGGGTATGAATGCTGCAGCACGACCCTCCCTAACAGCAGCTGTAGGGCAGGATGGGCAGGTACGGCAACTTGTCCCGAAAGCCAGCCTTGACGTAAGGGATTTGGATGCTGCAACTGACGAGCAGGAGGTTAGGGAGGCTCTAGAGAAGTTACCTGGTCTAGTGAATGGTGGGGAAATTAAAATTAACTTATCGAAACCAAGTCGATGGGGCACTAGGATGGCTTTCATTGAATGCGATGAAATCTATGCTAAGAAGCTTGACGAGTTGGGTCATGTCCGAATTGGGTGGGTCAGTTGTAGAATAAGGCGCAGGTTTGTTGTAACGCGCTGCTTTCGCTGCCATGGCTTTGGCCATATTGCAGTATCCTGCAAGGAGAAGGACAGATCCAAATTGTGTTGGAAGTGTGGTAAGGTGGGGCATATGTCCCCGTCTTGCAAGGAGGAACCTCATTGTTATTTATGCGAGGAGCGCTTAGGTAGCAATTCAAGCAGTGACCATACATCGGGATCCTTTAGGTGCTTGGTGTATAAAGAGCACTGTGGGATTAATCACTAATGGCGGTCATCATACAGGGAAACCTGGGTAGGAGCAGACTTGCCTCTGATCTACTGACTCAGATAGTGGTAGAACATAAGGCTGATCTGCTCATTATCTCAGAGCAATACTGCGGTTTGGACGGCGGAAACTGGTATGCAGATAACACTGGTACGGCAGCAATCTGGGTGAACAATTCTTTCATTTTTCCAATAGCTGAGACAGGCAAGGGTGATGGATATGTATGGGTGAGAAGTGGACACATCACATACATAAGCGTCTATCTCTCGCCCAACGAGGGAATTGATGAGTTCTGCAGGAAACTGGAAGAACTTGAGGATGCAATTCAGGAGTTGGACGGAGAAGTCATTGTTGCAGGTGATTTCAATGCTAAAGAACTTGAATGGGGCATGTCGTGGACTTGCAACCGGGGGCATAGGGTGGTTGAGATGTTGTCTAGGCTGGATCTAACGACACTCAATACGGGTACGGTTCCATCATTTAGACGCTGTGGCTGCCGTGGAACCATAATTGACATCACGCTTGCATCTTCGGGTGCAGCTGCTTCAGTTCATGGTTGGCATGTCCTTGAGGAGCTTTCTGGTAGCGATCACCAGTATATCAAGTTTGTGGTTGGGTCAAATTCGGAAGTAAGACGCAGTCTTGTTGATTCTGGGAGGATCCGGGGGTGGAACGTTGCTAAGCTTAGCCGACCTGCGGTTCTTGAAGTGCTGGCCAGTGCAGGTGGTCTCGCTATTGAGGCTGTGCGCCCCAATAAAACTACTAGGAAGCAAGCGGAATATATTGTTGAAAGGTCTATGTGCCTAATCAAAAAGGCATGTGACAGGTCAATGCCTAGAAAGTCAGGTCACCGGCATACAAAGGTGAATTATTGGTGGAATGACAGCATTGCTGATCTTCGCAGAGAAGCTCTGATGAAGCGCAGAAAGGCCCAACGTAAGAGG
>NC_046666.1:90962694-90968993 GCF_010883055.1 Belonocnema kinseyi
ATTTATAACTCTAAAATGGAATAATTGTAGCTCAAACATGAAAAAGTATAGACTAATTTCATATTTAAAGAGATTCTATCACATATATTAAACTATTAAAACCTCTGACCTTTTTTAAGGTTTTTAAAACTCTTTTAAAAACATTTTTTTAACAATTTTGGTTGTGATTTCTTAATAAAAGAATAAGTGCTATTTAGTCTACAGAACAGCAATTTCAAAAATATTTAAAGCCTTAATAATTTAGACATTTTTAATTTGTAGTCTTCAGAATATATTGAATAATTTCAAATTTAGAGCTATTTAAATATTTCATCTGAATTTTTGAATGGAAAGCGTTCGATAATTTTAGATTGAAACCTCTCAAATTATTTAGTTACAAATTAAAATCATACAACTTCAAGTTTTATTTATTTTTTGATAATCCCCCCCCCCCACAAATTATTTTTTTTGTAAGAAAATAACGCCTGATTTTTGTATAAATTAACAAATATATATTAAAGGTTCACTCAAGGTCATTTTTGTTCAAAAAGCTTGTTCTTGAATAAATTAACTCTTATTGTTTCCGATTTCGTTCTGTCACTCAGGATAATTTTCTGTGAAAAATATTGATTTACAAAGAATATTTATCAAACAATAGAATGGATTTCTTCGCCCGAGATGCAAACGTAGATTGTACTATAGTAAAAACAACTGGAAAAATTTAGACGAAAGTCAAATTTGGTAAAGAGAACAAACCTTTGTCGACCTATAAATACTAATTTTATTCCCCGAAAGATTTTTAAAAAATCTCTTCGAAACACTTTTATTGCAAATATTTAATTAAGGAAAAATATTTCTTATAAAAATAAAAATAGTACAATTTTTACATACAATTCTTAAAATAAAAAAATCTGTGTGTCAAACCACAATCCAATCTAAATATTCTTTCAAAAGTTATTCGATATACAGACAACCACAACCGCAATAACGACGACGTAGACGCCAGAGAGACAGACAGATACCGATGTAAAAACTTGTTTTTCTGACTTATCCGGTATACAGACAACAACGACGACGCCGGACAGACAAACAGACCCCGACGTAAAAACTTGTTTTTCTGACTCACGGGGCCTCAAAACGTCGACATTTGATAAAATCCGAAAAAGTTATTTTTCATAAAAAAACTAATACCTTTTCATTTTTTATGAGAATGTAGAAATTATCAACAAGATTTGTAGAAAATCTTTCAAAGAATAAAATTATTGTCCCGTAAGTTACAACCGAAAAACTACAATTTCAAAGAAATGAAAGTTGTTTTAAATATTAAGCTAGAATCGCGACCGGGACAAATCAGAAAATGAAAGTAAATTTGAAAATTGAACTGCAGTTCGAGTATTAAAAACTAAACAGTGATTGATTTACAAGGTTATTCTAGGTCTGTTCAAAATGATATAATTTACATATTTTAACGTTAAAATTTGAACTAATTTAATTGCAAAGCCTTAGTAGTGAAACAAGTGTAAAGTTCGAATTAATGGCTTCTTAAATGAACGCCTTTATTCAATTTCAAAATCTTTTTGAAGTATTATTTCAGTATAAAATATTCCATTTTTAATCTATTTGGTTTGGAAATAAAAAAAAAACAATTTTCAACAGTAAACAATTTAAAAATGAATTGTCACAATTTCAGAGTGACAAATTTAAACTTGGAATGTTACGATTATAATTGTTTAATTTTTTTATTTGTATTTCGAAGGCAAAAGTATTTCATTTTGATTCTTAAAGAACAGTTAAATAAGCATTAATTTAGAAAAAACTCAAATAAGCTGGAGGTTTCTGAATGTTACAAAGAAAAGAACAAAATTTGGAGCTCCTCAAGAATTTTGAAATGCTAGGAAAACAATAAAAAGTTCTGGGTAGATTTAAAATGTTTTTTTTATTTTGAAAAAGGACATAACTCAAAGAGAATGTTGAAAAATATTTCAATACATTTCAAAAGATTTACAATATTAGAAAAGATCTGGAAGCTCTTAAAACAATTTTGTGTGCAGGATTTTACAAAAATGTTAGGAAAAATGGGAATCAGTCTAAAAGACATTTAAAAGTTCCGAAATATTTTTAAAATAATTTTAAAAGATTTGAAATAATTTAAAAGAGAATAGATACTTTTGATGATTTTGAAATGTTTTCAAATATTGACTTTTTATTTTGAAAAATTACATAATTTTAAGAGGAGGTATAAAAATATGGGACCACTGACAAAAATTCCGAAAGGGATGAATGAAAAATCCCAAAAAATGAAATCTCCGGCACCTGAATAATAATTTTATAAAAATTGTATTAAAAAATACATTAAAAAACACGTGTGCAAACCACAAAAATAAAAACTAAATAATATTAAAGAACTATATATAGACAATATATAGAATGAAAATTATAATTAATAATTTTAGAGTTAGTGGAAAGTATATGAAACAGTAATATAAATTACTCATCGACTTATATTTGTGGTATTTATTATAACAACGAAGTTTTGCAAAGTTATAAATGTAAAAATGTTTTAATTGGCAATTTACTTTCAATCCAAATGGTTCTTGTCCAAGCTAAATTCACCATCAGTGCGCCTCGAAGGTGTGCCGTGAGTTGCTTACAGCGCTCCAAGTGGCTCCTGGTAAACTATATCGTTTGGTGCTTTCTACGGTGAGCGCTGGGTAGAGGGGAAGGGACTTTTTTCGCCGGACGCGCCGTCTATATTTATGGCGGGCAACTAAGCCCGCACAGCGTCTACGTTTATAATATCTTTGTCCTAACTTGGTCGAGCGGGATTGAATCCACGAGAGGGGGAAGAATTCCATGAGTGGCGAGAGCCGCCATCGTACGATGTGCAATTTGATAATGAGCACGAGCATTTTTGCCGACAAACTGTGCATGAGAATTTAAACATGTGGGTGCTGCTATGTTTATCGCGGTACATCAAAAGGTGGCAGACCTCCCACCTCATTGCATCACCCCCGCAATGCCTTGCCTAGTCCCTTGTTTCCTATGTCCATGCTTGGAGTGAACCGACGCCCCCCATCATACGCACTGCGTTGGCGCGAATAATGCAATAATGCGATAAATGCAAGGCATCATCACATGGTAGAATGAGAGGAAGATACATTTTCCGTTTGCAATTGACAGGCGTGTAAATATACCTTTAAGTTCTGAAATATAGAGAGATGCACAGGGTTTATGTCGATGCTGAACTGGGATTGTCATATATCTTCATATGTCATAAGCATGTGTGTATGTTTTTTCCAGTTAAAGAGGGAGATAAGTTATTGCAACTGTGCAAATGCGAACTGAATTTCCTTAATTTTTTGCTCGGGCTGCGTTTTGTTATAGTGATAATTTTATAAGCGTAGTTGGAAGTTGATTATGTTAAAGGACGATTCGAAAGCGTGGCTTGTGATTAATTAAGGTAAGGTCTTTTACCTGGAAATTTTTAACTGCTTTCGCACTCTATAATGTTTTTAATATGATAACCTCCATTTTCTGTACGTTTTTTCTCATTTACTATGCCCTGCACCTTCCTTTTAATGTATAATAAAAAAGTTACTTTGGTGTTTGGACCACTTGCTATATATGCTAGCTTCTTGCACTAGTCAATTTTGATGTTAAGAGTTACTGCAGTCAAACTTTTGCAATGTCGCATAAAAAACGTTTTTAATCTTCGTGAATTGTTTTGATTTTCTAAGTTAAATGTAGTTTACAACTACAATTTTTAACGCTTTTCAAGGTTTCGTTTTGTGTGATCATGAGATGAGGAAAATGTAACAAATGTCTCAGGTAATTTAAAGTTGAGTAGTAAACAGTCGGTACGACTCACGACTCGTAAAGCGAAGTGCGTACCATGAATTATATAAATCACTTAGTTACATCATATTTAAGTCAAAAGTTCACTTTGGTTTGCTTTGATTAATTCTAGTGGAGTTATAAGTAACACTTTTTCCGCCTCAGTTTATTGATGATAGAAGCTAGATGACCGGTACTCGAATGTGAAACCAGTGAATGGGAATTTTGTTCATTTTTTTATTACAAAATTACAAAATTATTATTTTACACGTGAACAATTTTCTGCGTAATGCAAAATTCAATGGCTCTGGTAGCAACAAAAAGTGAAATAACTTATTACTTGAAAGAGTAATTTCTACACATTATAAAGAACGAACTACTCCTTATCATTCCTAATATTATTTTTAACAATTAGTTTAAACTGTTGAAACGTCATGGTCTGGCATGTTTTTGATTCCGTTTCTAAAACGAATATTTTCTCGGAAATCAGATAAATAACATAATTACTGTTGACTTCTTAATTTCCGATTTATCATCTGTAATCTTAATCTAAAAAAATATGTTATCCTTTTTGTTTTCCATGTTCAATGTTGGCCTCAGATTTTGAGCGTCATGCACTGGTGCGTCTGTAAAATGTAGAATCGACTATAATATATTTGAAACAAGATTCCCTAATTAATTTCTTGAAACAGTTTCTCTATTAGTTCGATATGTAGTCGTTATTTGTGGGGCAAGGGCACAAATAAAAGTGGCTTCCTGACGAGTATGAATTTTGCCGCCCTTGCGAAAAGCGATAGTGACAATTCACTCCGGGCAGGAAGTCCCTATATGCGCCCGTGCAAGGCATAATACCTTTTGTACTACCTCGTATCAAAAATTAGATGTTTTGTGTAGTTTTTAAAGCATTGTAGGACGTTATTTTGTGGGCACTGGTGCATAAAAACTTCATAATAGTCGAGTTTTTGGAGAAGGTTCCCTACCGATAGAAATCTCTAAGTATTCTCAAGCGAAATAGCCTGGCCCATTTGAGTCTAAGCACATTCGATTTGAATGATTTAGTCTCTGAGATAGTCTGAGAGATTTGGGTCCTTTTCAAGATCCTTTTAGTGGTCCTTTTAAGAGTGGTGCGATGGTAATATAATGTTCCTTTCGTATTCGTCACGTACCCGCGGGCAGAGTTATTTACAGTAGTTGACCGTAGCTAATCCGACACTCCCTTTTTAAATTTCTCTTCAAGTTATTAACGCTTTTTTTAATTGATGAATTTTCTCATTATACTTATTTATAATTATAACTTATATAATAATATACAATTTTCTAGTTCAATTCAAAGATGTTGTCTTTTTTGGCGTATCTCATCCGATTTACGAGAAACGTTGTATTAATTCCAATTTTAAGCATTTGAAAAAAAAGTTAGATATTTGAAATCATCAAAACCCGTAGATTTCGAATTATTTTGTTTTAGGCTGTTAACTATGAAATAAAAAAAATCTACTTCTAAATTTTAATTCGAAAGCTTAACAAAGGACCCTTGAGTGTCGGCTACTCTATTGATATAGCCTCTCTGCTTGTTATTTATGATCAAAATCTTATTTCAATTTCAGCCTCTGCTTGTTATTTATGATCGTACTTCGATTTCAATTTCGGAAAGGACATTTTAAAGCCTTTAAAACATTTAAAAGAGCTACCTGGAACTTTCAATATTTCTGAGTTCCTGCAGAGAATTTTTCTGAGCTTCTCTGACCCTAGATAATCTTGAGAATATTCTCAGAGATTTATATCGGTAGGATTGTTATTTATAATCGGATTCTTATTTCAATTTCAGCCTCTCTGCTGGTTATTTATGACCGAATTTTTATTTCAATTTCGGAAAGGACATTTTAAAGCCTTCAGACCATTTAAACGAGCTACCTGGATCTTTCAAAGTATCTACCTGAGTGTCCGCGGAGAATTTCAAAGTGTTTCTCAGAGCCTGAGAATCTTCAGAATATTTTCTGAGATTTCAATCGGTTGGGTATATGGCATCATTACCCCTGGTAGAAATTTCGGAATGAAATTAAGTGCGATTGAAGTTGAACTACTCATAAGCAGGTCAAATTTTGTCGTGTAATGTAAGAGGTAACACAACTCTAGCGACAGAAAAAAGCCTAACTTTGACCATTTATTTTGGGAATATGAAAAAATAATAGGATTTCTATTTAGAGGATTTGTTTAACATATATTAAAGAATGAAACCTTTTTTTTAAATTTTAGTTTTGATATAAAATGACGGTGAAAGAGCCCGCATTGAAAATCGTCTTTTTCACGGGAGGATGGTTTTCGCGTAAAGTATAAGATGTCTGGTGATGCGTAGTGGAATGATGAAATTCAGGCTGCCCAAAAAGAAAAAGAGAAGCGTACAAGAGAACTTTGAACATCGCAGGTCTTAGCAATGAGGAAATAAGTAGACGTAGAAATGATTATAGACGCGAAAACAGGATACTTAA
>NC_046666.1:90969093-90970097 GCF_010883055.1 Belonocnema kinseyi
TAGAGTTTGCGAATTGATAAATTTATGTTTCGAGATGGGAGACGTCCCAGACGATTGGAAAGAAGCGATTATCGTACCAATATAGAAGAGAAAGGGAGATAATAGCGAGTGCAATAATTACAGAGGGATTAGCTTATTGAGCACCGTAAGTAAAATATATTCAAAAATACTCATTCGTAGGGTAATAAAAATAACAGAAGCAAAGATTTGAGAAGTCCAAAGTGGGCTTATGCCAGGAAGGTCATGTACGGATCAAATATTTAGCTGAAGGCAAATAACAGAAAAAAGTTCGAGAGTAGGAAAAAAAGTTTTCTGTGCATTTGTTGACCTGGAAAAAAGCTTTTGACAAGGTAGATAGAAGTAAACTTTAGGAAGTTTTGAAGGAGTATGGAGTCAATGGATGGATCCTACAAGCTATAAAAACAATATATACAGGTAGTAAAGCGAGTGTAAGAGTGAATGGGAAACTGAGTGACTGTTTCGATATTATTCAAGGAGTTAGACAAGGATGCGTTATGTCTTCATGGTTATTTATATTATTTATGGACAAGTATTTAAGAATGGCTCTCTTCGACGAAGAGGGTGTGGATCTCGAAACAGTAAGGGTACGAGGGTTAGCGTTCGCAGATGATCAGGTTGTTATGGCATAGTCTATCGAAGACCTACAAAGAATGTTGAATAAACTAGATGCAAGCATGAAGAGCATGGGCCTCAAAATTAACGCAAATAAAAAAAAACTATGGTGTTCGAAGGAAAGAGTGAGAAAACGCTATGCAATATTTTATTAAATGATGAGAGAATTGAACAAGTTGATAAGTTCGTATACCTTGGTAGCTTATTTACTCGGGACGGGAAGATAGATGAGGAATTAGATAGACGAATAAATGAAGGTAAGAAGGTTGTTTGTAGAGCAGGTCCCCTTATCAGAAGTAAAAATATATCAAATAAAGCTAAAATGGCAATACATAATTCTATATTTGTACCGACTGTACTATACGGTAGCG
>NC_046666.1:90970197-90971596 GCF_010883055.1 Belonocnema kinseyi
ACAATCACTGGTGAATATTATGCATCATTATTAGAGCAGCTGAAAGAAGAAATTAAAAAAAAAACGACCACATTTGGCGAGAAAAAACATTCTCTTTCATCATGAAAACGCCCGAGTTCACACATGCTTCGTTTCAATGGCTAAAATTGAAGAACTAAAATTCGAAATGGTCGAACACCCACCGTATTCACCAGATTTAGCCCCCAGTGACTTTTTCTTATTTCCAAACTTTAAAAAATGGCTCGGTGGACAGAGATTTCCAGACAACGAAGACGTCATTGCCTCTGTAAGTGCTTATTTTGAGGAACTTCCGAAAACGCACTTTTCTGAAGGATTAAAAAAACTTGAAAAGCGATTGACCAAGTGTATAGAGCTCCAAGGAGATTATGTGGAAAAATAAAAAAAAATTTACCAAAAAAAAATTGTTTTTATACTTCATTCTAAGGACTTATTGAACTACCCACGTAATTGCATTTACAACAGAACGACTTACAGCCAAAAAATATTTATAGTTGATAATTTAACCTAAGAATGTAATTTTTAATCAAAAAGTATAAATTTTCCATAAAACAATTTAATTTCTGCAAAGAAAGACGACCTATTAACAAAACACATGATTTCTTAACCAAAAATGGTATTGATAAATTGTCAGTTTCGAAAATTTATTTTCAACGAAAGAGATGAACCTTGAAATAAAAAAAATACAAATTTTAAAAAAGTAGTAGAACTTTTGATAGAAAAGAGGACTTTTTTTACAAAACAGTTTTATTTTCAACAAAATAATTAATTTTTCAATCAAACGATTGAGTTTTTATACAAACGTGATGAACTCCAAAATCGCCAATTTCTTTAATTTCATTCAAATGCGGATTAAGATATAAATAAGACTTTTATAATATGACATAATTATAATATTATCATTATTAAAATACGTATATATTTATATAATAGTTTTAATATTTATATAATTTATATTTTATACATGAAATAACATAACCTCAAAATATACGCATATCAAGAGGCGCGCGATCTATTCAAATGATGAGAATCGTCAGCATCGAAATCTGGAAATATTAAAATTCCAATCTCCTGAATTTATTTCAAAGCAGTTAGCTGTTAGCAAATAGATATATAAATAGAATCGCCGAAGTGCTCCGACCGGCAATCATGCACCTTCGAGTTTTCAAATTCAGAAGAGGAGAAAGGGGTTGCGCACGCAACTCAGACATTTACAGCGTCTCCTACTATATTCACATGAACACAGCCCTGTCATAGTATTGGAGCACATCTCTTTTCAGATCTGGGATCACTTGTCTGAACGCTTCAGTTTTACCGGCGATTCAAGCAACTCAGCGCAAAGAACCGTAATACGCCGAGTTTGAATACCGGTCATCTAGCT
>NC_046666.1:90971696-90975365 GCF_010883055.1 Belonocnema kinseyi
GCATCTATGCTTTTAATATATTTGCAAGTCCTATTTGAAATGTACTTATTATTTTATTATATTTCCAAAACCCTGTTTAATATATCAAAAGGGTGAGATTTCCGACGGTTCAATTAAAAAGCATATTAAAAATTGCGCGAAATGCAGTAAAAGTGATATGTGGGTGAGGTTATGTGCGCGCAGAGACGAGTATTTTTCAAGCATCATTACAAATAGTTTATGAAGGCGTAATCAGATGTTTAAAGTTCTTTAAATACTAACGTTCTCTCATTGAAATAGTTCAATATTGAAAATTAAAATCTGCATGTACCTTCTTTAATTTCGAGCATGAGATTAAAATATTCTTTCGAAAGGAAGTATTTTTCAATTATTTATACTCGAACTGCAGTTTATTAAAAAAAAAGTCATGAAATTATTTACATCTATTTACAGTTGTTCAACTCCACGCGTTTTTTTTTATCAAAAATGTTCAAATTCAAACCTGTGGATTATTAATTCTTTCAAGTTTTCCAAACCTGCATTTTAAAATTCTTTACATTGCAAATTCACGCTATAAAATAAATGATTATATAATATTATATATTACATAATAATAATAATAATAAACATTTCTAAAAATTCTTAATTAAGCTTATTGTAAATTATCGCGTGACACGACATTCGTAATATTTTAAGTGATTAGATGTATTTTTTCCTCAAAATTTGTAAAATTCCCAGTCAAAAAATGAATTTACTGACATAATTCTTGTCTGTTACAAAAAATTTCTACCTTTCCCGTCAACCCGGCACTCTAATTTAAAAAGTACTATATAAATACATAAATAAAAAAAATATTTTCACTTCTTTCAGTTTCACGTATATATTGCAAACAATTTTGTCACCATTTTCTATTCATATTTCTTTTGTTGTACGAATTTTCAGAGAAAAATGTTTAAACTAAAAAAATCGCATTTGCATTTATTTAAGTAATTTGAAAGCTAAATGAATTTCAAAACTGACAACCCACTTATAATGATAGATATAAATTCATTTTCAACTGCATTTCTTTAAAAATGCTTTACCAATTTTTTTTATATTTTGTAATTATTAAAATTATATCACTTTGATGTGGAACACTATTTTTTCACTGTTGAAATCTTACACTATACACAGTGTAAACATAAACTGCATTACACATACCGGTCAATAAGTTGCTGCTTTTTTCCTTTGGAACATTGTTTTCTATATTTTAACCACCTTTTTAACTAACAAATTTTATTTTTTCCTCCTTTTTATGCAATAATTCAGCACCTGGCGCATGAATTTCATTTACTTTTACATCAAAATTAGGTGCGATAGCGTACATTTTATCAAAAATATGACCGAAATTTTTAAATGCTCGCTAAGTGTCATGGCGGCGCCTAAGCTTTCACTCTTAAATGAAAAGGACTATGAGTTCTTACGTTCATGGCAGATTCCCGAGTGATCCGTTTGGCGGCGGTAAATGCTAGGGATACAAGTCGAGTGTGGAGTTTAAATTGTACAATTTTGACTCGCATTTCATTCAAATGAAATCAAAAGAATTAGCTGTAAATTAAACTAAGAATGTCTATCCGATGACTCTGTTCTATGTTGCTTTGGAAATTTACAACAACTATTAATTATTTAAACAATTTTAATTTAAAAATTAAAGGTTTGGCCTTTATCCTACGAGTCAATTTGTCTTCGAAATCAACTAAGAATATATATACGATGACTCTTTTCTATGTTGTTTTTAAAACTTACAAGAACTATTAATTCTTTAAACAATTTTAATTATAAAATTAAGAGTTTGGCCTTTATATTAAGAGTCAATTTTTTCGAAATCAATTAAGAAGGTCCATTCGAAGACTCTTTTGCATATTGCTTTGTAAATTTACAGGAACTATTAATTATTTAAAGAACTTTCATAAAAAATTCAGAATTGGGCTATTTTTCAACGAGTAAAGTCAGTTTTTTTTTTACAAATTTAACTAAGAACGTGTTTCCGATTCACTACAATAATCAAATTTTCTAGATTTATTATTTAAACTACTTCCATGAGCAAATTAAGAGTTTGTGCATTTTTCGAAGAATAGGCTTAATTTGTTTACGGAATCTACAAAGAATGTATTTCCAATCACTTTTTCCTACGACACTTTTCAAATTTATACTAATGATTTATTATTCAAATACATTTCATAAACAAATTCAGAAATGAACTGTTTTTTAGATTTTGAACCATTTGAACATTTTAAACAAATTAGTTTTTATAAGAAAATGTATGCACTATATATTTAATAAGAATTAAAAAAGAAATTAAAACTGTATAATGGTGAAAACTTTCATTTTTATTACTTTCAGTAATTATTTATTTTTATTAATTTATTATTACCTATTGTAATATGCCCTTTTTATGTTTCAAACTCCGCTGAAACAGAGGTCTCTCAACTTCATATTGTATGTGCATTTGAAATTATTTCTTTTACTACTGTGGGTCTAAAATCACTGTATGAATTTGAGTACAATTTAATTACAATGCGGGTACATACGAGTTTATTCGAATTATTCGCAGTTGCCTAAGCATTTTGCCAGCTGAGAGGAAAACTGCAGAAAACCACCTCCCGAGTTTAGCCGGGTTTTCAAAATTCGAGTACACAACCCGGTCGTACGTCGTAGATGGTCACCCAGTAAACTGCTAGGGGCGCTAGAAATGGCTTGACCTTTGGACTCTTCTCCAGTCGAGATCATTTACTATGTATTTCTATACAAATTTGTAAGTGCCGACGTTTTAGATGTATTTTCCAAACTTGCATAAAAATGTTTAGAGTTGCGCAATAATTTATTCCGCATTTTGAAAGAGTAGCCGTGCGAAGCCGTGTACAAATAAAAGTTATCAAAACAAAAATGAATATAGTGGTATCATATTAAACTTCATTTACAAATAAAATAATTGCAAGTAAATCAGAAGTCGCGCGCGAAACGCTTTTATGATCTTCTAGTATATTTAATATGACCTCATTAGTTTTAGGAATCACATTATTTATACTGTAATTCAAAACCATAACGAGCATTGCGGAGAACATTTATATTTTAACATTTTTTTACTTTCTGGAATGTTTTTGACATTTTTAGAGTGATTTTTTCTTAAGGGGTAACACCATTCTAGGATTTTTGAAAAATCATTTTTTTGTTTTGGCTTAAACAATACTTTAGGATCATAAAAAATATGCAATTGAATCCATATATGGTGGAGGTGTCTCAGATTAAAGATAAAAAATTTCAAGGATTTAACTGCTGGTAAGACTTTACCCGCGTTTTTCTCGAAACAATTTTTTTTCAAACTGGGAGGACGTATTGGTTGAACACCGCTTATGGGTCGATTTGAAACTTTGTCAGTAGCTTGACAATTACATTCTCAATGGAAGTAAGTAGCCTATATTTATTTTAATTTAAGCGCACTATTTCTACAAAATTTGATTTAAAAAAAAAGCAACGTAGTTCTATAGCCAATAATATATCAATTATAAAGTTTTTTAGTTTTTGGTTCCAGGTCTTATATTATTTTTTTTATTACACAATTAAGCCATTTCCCTTTCGGGGTAGGCGTGACTCACTCGGCAGGGGAAAGGAGTAGTGTGTGGAAGGGATAGAGATTTTTCAGATTGATCC
>NC_046666.1:90975465-90979396 GCF_010883055.1 Belonocnema kinseyi
GCAGATGTGCCATGAACTGAGTCCAATTCATTTTTTTATCTCATATGGAGTTAAACCCTTTAAATGAAAATGTTTGATTACCGCTCTGAACTCGTTTTTTCCCCATTTTTCTTAAAGAACATTTTTTTTTTTTCAATTGGTTATAAAAACACGTAAACTCAGAAGATGTGGACTGTGACTGCACCATATATCTAGTCGGGAGTGGTGCTGACTGAAAACAGATGATTTGGAGCGATTCGCGCGCCATCTGTTGGTCATTCTAAGGACTTATTGAACTACCCTCGTATATTGTTAAAAATTAAAACCATAATTTTTGGTTGGAAATACTCTTTTTGTTTTTAAAATTAAATGATTTCGTTGAAAGTTCATGTATTTTGTTGGAAATTGACCTTGTTTAGTAGAAATTTAATCTTTTTGGTTGAAAATGTATCATTTTTGATCAAAAATGCAATTGTTTGGTTAAAATATCAACTGTAAATCTCCTTGGGTTTAAAAGTCAATTATTTCACTAACAGTTGCACTACTTTGTAAAAAAAAATACCTTTTTTAACAAGGTTTTTTAATTATTGTTGAAAATTTAACTATTTGGTTGAAAGTTTAACTCTTTCATTGAAAACTCATATTTTTCGCTTAAAATTTAACTTTTTGTAAATAATTCGTCTTTTTTTACTTTAAAATTAAATAATTTCTTTAAAAATTCATGTATTTTGTTTAAGATTTGTCTTTTTTTGTAGATCATCAATTTTTTTGGTCGAAAATTAATCTGATTCGTTGAAAATTTAACAACTTTGTTTAAAATTAATTTTTTTGTTAAAAATTATTTATCTTTATCTGAAAATGTAACTATTATATGATTGATTAAAAATTAATCGTATATATTGGTTAAGTTGGAAAATCGTTTTTTTTTTTTTATAGAACATTAATCTTCTTGGTCAAAAATTCACCTTTTTCCTTGAAAATTTGTTTTTTTTCTTATTCAATTCAATGTTTTAGCACAGTTTTTATCTGGAAATTGTACTATTCCATTTTTGGTTGAAACTTTATCCTGTACATTGTATTAGTTAAAACACCAATTAATTGATAAAAAATTAATTTATTTTGTTGAAAAGTAAACTTTTGGGTTGAAAATTGATTTATTGTGTTAATTAGATTTTTTCCCTAAAATTCTTAAAACTGCAAAATAAAAAAATTGCCTTAAAATCGTACTGATTCCTTTTTTTTTAATTTTTGAAACCTTTTCAAATACTCACTTAAAATTAATTTTTCAAACTAAAAAATCATTTTCAATTTTCTTAGCAATCACAATAATTTTTGTTATTCTTTTTAAATATTTTACAATTCTCAAAAGCTTTTTTTTTAATCTGCAAAAATCTACATCGTGTTTCATATTATTGCAAATAATTTCAAGTTTTAAATTAATTTTGAATATTATTCTAAATTAAAATTGTAGCGTTCAAACTTAAAATTTAGCTCATTACAATTTTAACAATTCAAGGCTTTCTATTTTGAACCACTCTGTTCAAATTTGTATAGTTTTTAATAGTTGTTTGTAATGGCTTGTCCCAGATTTGAATTATATATATTTTTTCAAAAAATCTCTGTTCCAATTCAGAAATTCAGGATGAAATTAGAAAATTCAAAATTTTAAATCTGAAAATAATTTTTTTGAGGTGGAAATCTTTTGAATTTTAAACTTTTAAAACTGAAGCTTGACAAATTTTTAATTCAGAAATATTTCATTTAAACTCTCAAGAAATCATAAGTATAAAACACAAACTTTTAACACCTTTTAATTCTACAATTTTTTTAATCAAATTATTTTAAAATATGAAATTAACATTTAAAAATTTTTATGACTTTAACATTTTAGAGATTTCTGGTTAAAAAATACAAATTACGCTATTATTTTTAAGGTTCAAAATGATAATAATTCAAAAAAATTTCAGTTCGTAACATTAAAAATTGAACGATTAAATTAATTTTTTAACTAAAAACTTTTTTAAATAAAAGTTACATTGTTTTTATTTTCAGTTGTTCCAGATTAATATTTTTGCATTGTTATTTAGAGATAAAAATTTTAGTTTGCCAATTGAAAATGTTAGAAATTAACTTACTATCAGAATAATTGAACTTTCTACTGAAAAAAAGAGAATAACAAATTTCTAACAAAATAATTACATTTTCAACTAAAATGATAAATCTTCAACAAAAAAAGTTTGAATTTTTAATTAAAAACTGTTGAACTCATCCAAAAAGATATTAATTTTCCACAAGAGTTGAGTTTTCAGTCAATAAGGATTTTTTTAAATTGTTGAATTTCAAAGCCAAAAAGATAATTTTTTTACAAAACAGTGTAAACTCATTTTTAAACGGAATAGTTTAAGGACTTCTGGTTAAAAAATATAAACTTACTTTCAATGCTTTGAATTAAAGAATAAATAAATAAATTTAATGTTAAAGACTTTTCAATTAAAAAAACGAAGTTTCAACCAAATCCTTAAATTTTTAACGAAAGAGATGAATTTTCATTTAAAATTATGAATCTTCAACAAAAAAGGCTTACATTTTGTTATTAAAAACTGTTGAACTCATCCAAACAGAAAATTTTTTCACAAAACAGTTGATTTTTCAGTCTTTAACTAAAATGATGAATCTTCAAAAAAAATCTAATTAACACAATAAATAAATTTTCAACCCAAAAGTTTACTTTTCAACAAAATAAATTAATTTTCTATCAAATAATTTGTGTTTTAACTAATACAATGTACCGGATAAAGTTTCAACCAAAAATGGAATAGTACAATTTCCAGATAAAAACTGTGCTAAAAAATTGAATTGAACAAGAAAAAAAAACAAATTTTCAAGGGAAAAGGTGAATTTTTGATCAAGAAGATTAATGTTCTATAAAAAAAAACGATTTTCCAACTTAACTAATATATACGATTAATTTTTAATCAATCATATAATAGTTACATTTTCAGATAAAGATAAATAATTTTTAACAAAATTTAATTTTAAACAAAGTTGTTAAGTTTTCAACTAATCAGATGAATTTTCGACCAAGAAAATTGATGATCTGCAAAAAAAGACAAATCTTAAACAAAATACATGAATTTTTAAAGAAATTATTTAATTTTAAAGTAAAAAAGACGATTTATCTACAAAAAGTTGAATTTTTTAAGCGAAAAATATGAGTTTTCAATGAAAGAGTTAAACTTTCAACCAAATAGTTCAATTTTCAACCATAATTAAAAAAGCTTGTTAAAAAAACGTATTTTTTTACAAAGTATATCAACTGTTAGTGAAATAATCGACTTTTAAATCCAAGGAGATTTACAGTTGATATTTTAACCAAACAATTGCATTTTTGACCAAAAATGATACCTTTTCAACCCAAAAGATTAAATTTCTACTAAGCAAGGTCAATTTCCAATAAAGTACATGCACTTTCAAGGAAATTATTTAATTTTAAAAACAAAAAGAGTATTTCCACCCAAAAATTATGGTTTTAATTTTTAACAATATAGTTGCATTTACAACAGAACGACTTACAACCAAAAAATATTTATAGTTGATAATTCAACCTAAAAATTTAATTTTTAATCAAAAAGTATAAATTTTCCATAAAACAATTTAATTTCTGCAAAGAAAGACGACCTATTAACAAAACACATGATTTCTTAACCAAGAATGGTACTGGTAAATTGTCAGTTTCGAAAATTTATTTTCAGCGAAAGAGATGAACCTTCAAATAAAAAAAATACAAATTTTAAAAAAGTAGTAGAACTTTTGATAGAAAAGAGGACTTTTTTTCAAAACAGTTTTATTTTCAATAAAATAATTAATTTTTCAATCAAATGATTGAGTTTTTATACAAACGTGATTAATTCCAAAATCGCCAATTTCTTTCAAATGCGGATTAAGATATAAA
>NC_046666.1:90979496-90988990 GCF_010883055.1 Belonocnema kinseyi
AATATTTATATAATTTATATTTTATACATGAAATAACATAACCTCAAAATATACGCATATCAAGAGGCATATCAATGGCCGAAGTGCTCCGACCGGCAATCTTGCACCTTCGAGTTTTCAAATTCAGAAGGGGAGAAATGGGTTGCCCGCGCAATTCAGCCATTTACAGCGTCTCCTACTATATTTACACGGACATAGTCCTGTCATAGTATTGGAGCACATCTCGTTTCAGATCTGGGATCACTGGTTCAGACACCTTGTAGGAATCAAGTCAGAATTAATAAAGTAATAATACAAAAATAGTGCATTCTCTTGATGGAATGAAATAAAATATAGAATATAAAAATATAAAAGAATCATAATAGAATAACGGAGAAATTTTTGTTGTTTGATTATTTAAGTTCTATAATCTCTTTTCAAATAATTTTATTATTTATATAAGTTGGCTATGGTTTCGATTGCAGATTGCAGATTTCGATTGCAGATTTTAACATTAATTTTAATATTTTTGGAAGTGAAATTAAAATTGACACTACGACTACTTGTACCGGAAAAAGTCCACTTATTGGTACTGGAATTTCAATACACATAGCTATGATTGTTTAAATTTTCCTAATATTCCGTCACTAATATGTAACTATAAATTCTTCTGTAAGTTTTAATTTGTATTTTTATTCTTCTTAATTTATTAGTTAATATAATTTCTACTTTAATATACATAGTTTGATATTTTGTTTATATGACCTGTCGTTTATCTTTATAATATCATGTAAATTTTTGTATTAAAGAATCAATTAATATTATTCCACTTTAATTGTTTAAAAATAAGTAAGCCAGTAAGTAAATAAGTAAAATAAGTAAGTAATTTTCAATTAAATATTTTTCTGACGCTTTCAATAAAAAAAGAGAGGTTTTAATTCTATCAGTCTATTTTTAATGAAAGTATTAGAGTCTTATTCTATTGAAAATAGCAATTTTTTCTCTTACTTAGTTGCAAGCAATGAATCCTGAATACGATATCTTCTCTAGTAGAAAATTCTTTAAGATTTTATAAGGAAAAACGATAGATTTATAGAAAAATCTTGAACTCTGGTAACATGGAAATTATATTAATTACAAAATTTATAAGAATTTTAATTATTAAATTTAACTTTATATAAGAAATTTGTGGCTAAACATGGAATATATTAGGGGAGTTTACCTCTTCCAATTTGTATGTACATCAGAATTCAAAACTTCAGTGAAATCCAAATATTTTATAAATAATTCAAAGAACTAAAAAAAATTGACATGAGTTCAGTAATGAAGGATCATGCGATACCAAAGTATATTCGACGATACTACTAACAAAAAAATTAAAGTATTTTGCGTCTTTGGCAAGAATGTTTTTAAACTGTCCTTTATACACATATTGTTATTTAACAATTGGAGTGCCAGGTAATGTGTTTTTTTGTTCGTATTCATAATTTATGTTAAAAAATGGCATGACCTCAATGTAAAATTTGTAAAATTCTTAGGAATCAATATTAGACCACTTTTAAGAAAACATCCTTTCAGACAGGCTACTTTTAGGCATCCCGAAAAACTGGCGGCGCTAGAAAAGGAAATTGACTAGTCCCTCAATTTCGGGACGGCTAGACAAACTTTAAAAAAGTATTGACCTAATCTTTCCGAATTTTGAATTTGTGAACAACATCGTCAGCCGCCAGTCTTATCGAGTTCAGAAATATTCTTTTCAATCTTGTCTAGTAGGGAAAGAGGTAGCGTAATAAGTTCGAAACCACAAGGTCCGGGGCTCAATTCCCACTGCATGTATTTTTTTTCACTTTTCATTTTCATTTATCAAAATATTTATACATTTGATTCCCTTCTAATACATTTTTTGACTTACGCGAAAATTAATATTTTAAATGTTTTTTTTTTTAAATGAGACTCACTTATTTGAAGATCGTTGTTTTTTCTAAAATCTTTTGCATTAATCAATTCATTTATTTATTCATCAATAATTCATTATTATATATTATTTTTGTTCTCATTATTGTAGTATTTCATTTATATTCTCACATGTCCAATATGTATACAAATTTTAAAAATTAAATTAATAACATGCATAGTAAATGAATTCATTTGCGAAAAAAGAAATTAAAAAAGCGACCTGCTTTCCATGAAAAAAAACATTAAAAATGTGTATTTTTGCATGATTAAATAAAAGTTTATAAGAAAATTTAATATATAAACCTTTTAATAAACAAGATCAAATATTGAGGCTTAGATATTTCTGAATTTTACTTTGAGTCTAATTCCTTTTTAACAAAAAATATTAATCCACATTTTTGGCAGCCCGTAAAGTTTTGGAGAGATGGGATTAGTAAGTATTAAGTTAGATATTGTTTGGCTGTCAAGTTTAGAGTTTTTGAGAAGAGTCTTTGTTTTACTGACTATCGTTTTTGTAGGGTCCTTTTTAAGTTTTTTGTATGTATGGTCAGTTAGAAGGTCCATGATTTTGTTGTTATAGTCTTCTTTATTCATTATTACTGTTGTGTTGCCTTTGTCTGCGGGTCATATTATAATATCTTTATTTTGATTGAGTTCTTTAATTGCGGTTTTTTCCTGTTTTGGTAAGTTTGAGGATGGAACTTGGGCTTGGTGTAAAATGTTGGCCGTCCTGCGTCGTATGTCATTTGTTTTTTCGGGTGAAAGGGCATATATTGTGGATTCTAAATTGCTGATTATTTCTTCTTTTGGGATTTTCGATGGAGCTAACAGCAAAATTAGGTCCTTTAGATAAGGCTGAAATCGATTCGTTGTTGAGAGGGTGGTCAGAAATGTTTTTTACTGTATTTGTTAGTTTAGTTTGCTTGACTGGAAGTAATTTGCCAAATTTTGGTTTTTGTTTTTGGGTGGAAAGCTCTTTAATCCGTTGGGATTGGTCAAACGATATGCGGTCCAATGTGGACCAAATGTCAAATCTGAGGGTATTTGGTAGGAAAAGGTGAAGTTTTAATAGTTTTTTAGAGGTAGTGTGCAAAAGAAATTTGGTATGCTGTATTCTTTCTTTAACGAGAAGCAAACTTGTATATGGAGAATCGATTTGGATTTAGATGTTCTCAAATTATTTTCCAGTTTTAAGAATTTTGAGACTATTTTGTTGTCTCTGCACAGTTTCAAAAAAGCTAAGGATGTTAGTAGCTTACCTTGAAAAGTCCTGAGCTTACTAAAGGTGTTGGTTTTAGTAAAAATACTCTCCCCGTAGAGTGCCTTGATAATAGATTTTATGCTTTCACGATAATTCACTTTGATAAAAACAGATATTTCGGGTTTCACTCGTGTAAGAAACTACGAATTGTTTGCCGACGTTTCGTGAACATTGCAGTTCACATCTTCAGGGCTAGCCTGGAACTGAGGTATCAGGTCATGATGTTCTTAGGTATACTTCCTACGATGCCTGTGATTGGCCAGAGCGCCCATTGCAAAAATCTAATGGGATATTACATAATTCCAAACATTTCAAAAATCTAATGGGATATTAACATTTTGTACGTTTTAAAAGCTTCAAAACTGAAAAAACAAATTATTTCAGCTTTTGACAATATTTTCGCACTTTAAATTACCTTAGAACGAAGTGAGAAGACTTTAGCACTAAAAATAGACGAATATTTACATAATATACTCAATAAAAAAAATAATTTCGACCTACCCTAATTCGCGAATTAGCTTATTTCACTCGTGCTTCATAATCTTGAGTTTACGGGCTTTTATTGAGTTCTTGTCTTTATTTCCACGTGATTCCAATACTTCGTATTCTTCGATGGCGACAGTTTGCTTTTTAGAATCTTTCTGTTCTGCAACCTTTCTTTTCTTTTCCGCAGCATTTGCTTGCCTCTTCATCCGCTCTGCCTGTTTAAATGCCTGTGCGTCCGAAGAGCACTTTCGGTGGATTTTTGCTGTAAACAATGTCATGGATGCAAATAATCTATGTTTTTAGCAAGGATCATTTTCTGCGTACCATTCAGGAGACACCTTCGACATATTTGTGACGGCTTGCTTCATTAGTGCTTCTTTTAATCCTTTTTCATTTCTTCTTAGGGGGAAGTTGTCTTCAAATGTTTGCAAGTTGGCCATCGCAATATTTCGGAATTTTTCAGCCGGTCTCCGGAGTACAGTCAATTGCCAACTTTTTTTCGTTTCATACTCTCGGCACTGTATGTATTTTTCGTTTACGTTATCCACATCAGCATCAGGAGGTTTCTGCATTTCGTTGAGGCATCGGTCGCATTTGAACTCTTTGACGGTTTTAAACGCAGTATATCCTCCAAAGTATGTTACAGACATTCCTTCGAAAGTTCCAGATATTTTATTGAAAGGTGCTGATTTTTGTACTTCCGTTGTCGATGTTTTTTTGTAATATGGTTTCCAATGGTTGCTTTTCTTCTGCGTTCTTCACCGGTTCATCTTCTTTGCCATCGTCCTCTTCGTTATCCCGCTCTTCTTCATCGTCAACCCCATCATCATTCAGCTCTCCTACAAGTTGGTCTTCCTCAGGAAGATCATCCTCATCGAGTTGACCGATTTCCATGAATGTCATTGTTCTTACCGTATTCCTTTCTCCTCGAATTCTGTATTCCTTTCTGCTCGAATGATCCGTTAGACGGACCACCATTCGAGCAGAAGGATGTGGATTATATCCTCCGCATCCTCGGATTCTCGAAAAAAGAGTTTCCACTGAATCTGTGTTGCAAATGTAGTCAACAGCTGGAAGGAGATGTATTTTGCAACCATGTCGCGATAAAGGAACAACAGCCCTCGAACAGTCGCTTCGATGCCCTTAAAGGAAGGTATTCTTATAAGCTTTCCAGTTTTTTTATCCTTTACGTGGATTGTAGGTCCCCAGACTAAAAACTCTTCCAAGATTTGAATACCCTCAGGATTCTTTTCAGACAAAGGTCGCTTATTTGGATTGAAGTCAAAAATGTTGTTGCTGTTGCAAACATCGGATACGGTGTTCATTTTTCAAAGAAACCAAATCGTCTTGTCCGCTGTTTCTGTGGTTAGAATGTTTGCCATCTTAGCCGCTTCCATAACACATTTCATTTTGTGACTTACAAGTTGGAAAGCCAATCTGGCATTTTGCCTTTGAAAATGATTAGGTGCTAAGTGCTCCAAACTCATATGATCCAGAGTATTAGACAGCTTGTTGTTTTGATCTGCGTTGAAAGTCGTAACGACATCTTTAAAAGCAACTTCTTTGCCATCAACTATCAAGATTCCATATCTTTGCTACGCACTAACAATGTTTTTCAGTTCGTGTACAAAATCATGTTCAGCAAGAACTGTTTTATCATCATATTTGAAAAACGGATTTTCTTCTGTAACTGCTAGTTTTTTATAAGCTCCAATGTTAGGACCCCTTTGATCGCAAACAAACATTTGGACATCAGCACCGTATTTCTCTGCTTTATCAATGCTTTATTTGATGAGTGCTGCTAGGTTCTCTGACTTCAGACTATTGTGTGCTAGCACGTACAAAATCACACAGCGCCATCAATGAAATGGATCTAAGCCATTGAGAGTCAATGCAAATAATTTATTTGCGAGTTTTTGGGTATTACCTAGGTACCCTGGATCTTCGAATCCTTCGATTATATCCATTCTTGAATCATATTCCAAACGTCGCCTTATGTCCATTTCGTCCATTTTACCTACACATTTTCTTGCACATTCTGGCAAATCGTTTAACTGAATTTTCAGCCTTTCCGTAATAGTTTCAAGGAATCCGGGGTAGATCTCTGTTTTAGCTATGCTTTTCTCAATAGTTCTGGGATGTGGTAACATCAATCCTGCTAGCCTCATCCTATCGTAGCTAGCTACTGAGTGGAAATGCCACTGAGTTGCCATATCCATCTCTTCCTTCGTATATGGCGCTTGTCTATTGCTGTCAGGTCTAAGTTGCATCTTTATCATGGTCCTGCGAATCTCTTTTTTCACTCCATAATGATCTAAGAGTTTATCAACGTCATATCATTGAGTTCTTTAGTCTTCTCAGGTTCTGCGCTTCCAGACGCTATTTCTATTTCCTGTTGCTTTGTCATTGTTTGCACGAGAGAACGAAGACCTTCATTTTCTGCTTTTAAGCGAACAAGAGAATCGTTAAAGTCTTCTTCTTCTTCTTCTTCTTCTTCTTCATTGGGCACTTTTTCTATTGCAGCACTTTCACCAGTTTCTTTCTGAAAAAAAACCTGGGGAGAAGAATTTTAATAATTATTACTTACCCCATATTTCCACAGTGCATTCCCCGGATCAAACTCCGACACGCAGCCAAGTACTTGGTCGTGATGAATTGGGGTCGCATTGCGAACTAGCCTACTGTGGTCGGTGGTTGTGAAGCAATCACTTTTGAAATGATAACCACATATCCTCAACTTCGTCGTCCTCTTTTTTTCCGCAACTCCTACAAGAATGTGCAGAAATTAATATTCAGCAGATAAATAAGTAAATTATAAACCGCAGTAAATCACACCTATGGCAACGTCTCACGTGGTCTATATATCTAGTTACATTGTTTTCGTTAAATTGTATGAATAAATTAATTTTTTTATTGGTTTAAACCATTTAAAGAAAATAAGTTCTGATGGTTCGAATGTTTCAATTTCTATGGCCTTCGAAATTTTTTGCAACCTGAAAAATGATCGGAAATTTTTTTTTGTTTCAGGTTTGCAAAAGATAAATAATAGGATCACAATGTCTTTTATTTTCACAAATTTGTAACTTACGTTACGCCCTACGACTGACATAACCCCTCGTATTAGCCCTTATTTAAAGGTTACCTTCGAACGTATTAAATAGGCTGACTGTTTTTGCGAAAATTGAGAAATAGTTGCATTTTTAACTTGCAAAGGATAAATGCCTAACCAACAATGCATAAGTGCAATCTTCTTATGAAAAACCAATTTTGAAACAAAAAAAGATTTGTCAAAAAATTAATTTTTAAATAAAACAGACCAATTTTTAGGAAAAAAATTTTAACCAAATATTTGAATTTTGAAGTTAGAAAGTTAAATTTCAAACAAACAATGCAATTGTTAAATTTGTAACCAAACAATTATTATTCAACCAAAGAGATTAATTTGTAACTAAGATATTGGAATACTCAATTGAAATCGTTACAATTTCAGTTTAAAAAGAAATTACATTTTAAAAGATGATTTTCCAACCAAAATAATGAATATTTAACTGTAATATCTTATTTTTAAGTCAAAAACATGAATGTTCAAATATTATGATAAATTTTTAACTAGAATAATTCATTTTTTCACAAAAAGATGAATTCCTAACCAAACAGATTAATTTTCTTAGAAAAATGAATTTCTAAACATAAAGATAAAATTCCAATAAGAAAAAATTAATTTTCTAACAAAATTGAATTTTTGTTTGAATGCATGAATTTTCAATGAAACATACATTTCATCCAAATAGGGAAATTTCTGAAAAAAGAGTAATTTTCTAGAAAAAAATTCGTTTTTAAACAAAAAGATAAATATCCAAACTAAAAGATTCAATTTCTATAAAAATTTTTTAAATTACAATTAACAATTTAAACAATAATTGTATTTTTAACCAAAGAAGATGGAATTTCTACCAATATATAATTCTTAAAGCAAAAGACATGAATTTTCTACAAAAAAGATTAGTTTTTTAACCCGAAAATATGAATTTTTGATTAAAAAAATTAACACTTAACCAAATAGTTGATTTTCCAACAAAAAAGATTAATTTCTACCAAAAAGAAGAATTTTCAAACAGGAAGATTAAATTTCAAACGCAAACATTAATTTACTGGAATAATACGACGATTTTTGAACAAAATAGATTAAGTTTTATAGTTTTAAAAAGTATTTTTCAACTAAACTGATAACATTTCAACTAAAATAATAATGATTCAATTGGAAAACTTGAATTTACGATCATACATTTTCAAAGAAGAAGATTTGTTTTCAAACAAAAAGATAAATTCCCATCACAAAAGATTGTTTTTTTTTTTTTAAAGAAATTTTTGAACAAAAAGCTAAATTTCCAAACGAAGAGATTCATTTTCTATAAAAATTTCAATTCTTAACGAACAATTTAACTAATAATTTTATATTAAAAAATAATTTTCAACGAAACATGTAAATTTTCAACCATATGGTTACAATTTCTACCAAATATACGAATTTTTAACGAAAATGATGAATCTTAAATTAAAAGCGTGAATTTTAAACCAAAGAATCTGAGTTCTCAACAAACAATTTAATAGTTGGTATTTCCATAAAAAAGTTTAAAATTTTAAAAATATTTTAATTTATTTAAGAAAACAAATTTTCAATGAAACAATTAATTAAAAAAAATTAATCTTTAGCCACTTGTATTTTTAACCGAAAAAGATTAAATTTCTACGAATGCAGAATTTGCAAACCAAAAGAGACGAATTTTCTACCAAAAAGCTTCATTTTTCAACCCGAATATATGAATTTTTAAGAAAAAAATTAATATCATACCAAATAGTTGAATTTTCGTCCAAAAAGATTAATTTCTAGCAAAAGACGAATTTTCAAGAAAATACAAATTTTCTATTGCAAAATATGAAAATTTAACCAAAGAGATGAATTTTTAACTAAGATTATAAAATATTCATTGGAAGAGTTACCATTTTAGTTTAAAAGTACAAATAATTATCAAGAAAAAATATAAATTTTCAATCAAGAAGATTAAATTTCCAACGCAAACATTAATTTACTACAAAAATAAGCCAATTTTTAACAAAATAGATTAAATTTTCCAATTTAAAAAAGTATTTTTCAACTACACTGATAACTTTTTAACTAAAATAATAAAGATTCAACTGAAAAAGTTGAATTTACAATCAAATATTTTCAAAGAAGAAGATTTATTTTCAAACGAAAAGATAAATTTCGAACACAAAATATTATCTTGTTCACAAAAAAAAGAAATTTTTAAACAAAAAGATAAATTTCCAACCAAACACATTAATTTTCTAAGAAAAAAAATCGTAAACCAAAAGATTAAATCGCAAACAAAAACATTAATTTTTTACAAAAAAAATGCATTTTTAAACCAAAAGATAAATTTCCAAACGAAGAGTTTCATTTTCTATAAAAAAATTTTCAATTCTTAACGAACAATTTAATTATTAATTTTATATAGAAAAAAATAATTTTCAACGGAACATCTCAATATTCAACCAAATAGACGAATTTTATCGAAAATTATGAATCTTTAACCAAAATCGTGAATTTTAAACCAAAGAATCTGAGTTCTCAAAGATAATTTTTCCATCAAAACAATGAATATTTAACTGGAATGTTCTAATTCAAATTTATTAAAATATTAATTCATTAATTCTAATTATTACAAATTAATTACTTTAATCAACAAAAGAAATGTAATTTCAAATAAAAAAACTTAAAACTAAAAAATCACTCTTAATATCAATGTTG
>NC_046666.1:90989090-90993446 GCF_010883055.1 Belonocnema kinseyi
TCGACCATTCGATTTAAATTTAAAAAATAGGTCTTTTTAATTTTCAAATTATCGGTTTCACAATTAAAAATTCGGTACCTATGAATTTTTGCAACTAAAAATATAAACCAATTGCGATACCTACGATAAAGTTGTGAAGAAATGTATAGTCAGAACTTTCATGGCAAATTTTACTTTTCCTGAATTTTTCAAGTAAAGTTTAGAAGCTTATAAAAACCATTTTGCCGTAAGTACTTTTGCCAAAAAAATTTTGATTACGCTTATTTGAAAAAATATATTAGACGACATATATAAATATTATTCCTATTATAAAAAAATGCGCTTTGTTCAATTATTGTCACATTGAAAAATTAAATTACATTTACTACATACATTTTACAATATAATTTAAATTTATAATTAAAAACATTTTTAAATTTGGGATATGATACTTACAATTTGATGAATTATTATATAAAAAATCAAATCAAATAAAAAATAATTATATTATACTTTTATTCATAATTTATAATTAATTCCAGAAACATACAAATTTGCAAATTATTGTTTTCTTACATTAACAAGAATGTGGGAGGCAGTAATGATGCAATAAAATGTAACTCTATATCTAAAAACCCTTAATCACTAATTCTATACGCGAGAATTGTACACAATCATATTTGTTAAAGATATTTTTAATCTATTTTAACTTAATATGGTTATAAATCCTACGCCGTAAAATTGTAGACGAAGAAAACTGTAAATTTTGCAAATCTAAATAAACTCTACAAAATAAAAAGAATGCGGCAATAAAATATTTTAATAAAGAATTCTTTAAAAATTTAAATCATTTTGTATACATTTATCGCGTGTGATTTAACCGTATTGAGTTTACATGTAAATGATTTAATTTCTTTAATAAATATTATTGTGTATAGAGTTTTCGAGTGTAAAATTAGCATTGTAGAATTTCCAACTGTAGAATTTTCTTTGGTAGAATTGTTACGGCCCCTTTTTCAAATAAAAATCTTTTTCAATATTTAACAAATAGACTTTAGTCATAGAATAGTGTATTTCAAAAAATATAAGTAATACAATTACTAGCTTATTAAGTATTAAGTTACTAGGATGCGAATCTGGAAAATTGCACACGCTCCCAGCGAAATCGCGGTAAAATTTCAGCCACAACCACGTCTCACGACCGTGAGATAGGCGGTTACAGTCTGTAAAGAAATCAATACGACGATCCAGCAAAAGCCTCGTGCACCCTAAGAACACGGAGCGACCCAAGGACTACCGCCTTCTGCATTTTTTCCGCAAGTGTTTTAGCAAATAGTTGATACGCAGCGATGCTTTTTAGGCCATTAGCAAATGAAAGCTTGGCACCTCCAAAAGCGCCGATGATAAGGACGATTAGTTTAACAGAATATTCCGGGTACAATCGTTGCAACTCCCTTATAAGGTCTCGATACCTCTCTTTCTTTTCATTCTCCTTGGTTATGATGTTTTTGTCAGCTAGTGCCGAAAGTTCTATAACGAACATGGTTCGCTTCTCGAAGTCAAGAAGAACCATGTCAGGCCTCGAGTGAGCAACAGAAACAATTGTCGAGAATATAAAGTTCCAGTATATGCGGCACTTCCCATTCTCGACAATTTATCGATTTCCCTAGGAGCATTTAGAGGAGCGATATTAAGGTTAATGACGTAAGAGTGACAGAGATGGTAATAAAGCACTCTTAGTGCCGCATTGTGCCTTTGAATGTAGGTCGTTCCCGCGTGAGTTGGACAACTAGATAGAATGTGAGCTAAATGCTCGGGGTGTGCATGGCACGCCCTGCAGCTATCATCAGGAATGCCTTAGCTCAAAATGTAGCGACGGTATGTTAAGGTGGAAATGACACCGTCTTGGCATGCAAAAATGAAATCCTCCGTACCAGACTTCAATCCGGGCGATTTAAGGAAAGCAAACCTTAGGTCACAAGACATTGACTGATCCTTTACATTTCTGTGGAAGATACCGTGCATCCTCTTATCGAGGAGCTGTTCACGATCTTGACATTTAAAAAATACCCTGAGATATTTTAAATCCTTTAAAATCTCTTATTAAATTTCTTTAATCAATTGAAAATTCTTTGGAATCTTTTAAAATTCTCTCCAATTTTTCAAATCCTTCAAAATCTTCTGAAATACCTAGAACTTTTTTTTTTTTGATTTCTAAAGTACTTTGGAATTTTTTTAATTCTTTGAAATTCCTTTAAATTATCAAAATAAATTGAAAATTCCTTGACATCTTTTAAAACATCCTCAAATATTTAAAATCCTTAAAAATCTTTTGAAACTTCTGGAAATTTTTAAAGTTTTAGACAAAAGTTTTAAGTTTTAAGAAATAAATTTTCTTAATTTTTCTACTTAGTGCAGCGAGAACGAAATTCACAGGATCTCCTTCATATTACTATTAATCTAAAAAATCTGTAGGGGAGAATTAAAGTTGGCCTTTTTCGTAAAACACATTTTTTAGTTTTTCTAAAAATTAACGTTGTCTTGCCATATTTTAAATTCGAAAATAATATTTTACGGCTTTTAAACTAAATAATAAAACACTTAATTTTCATAATAATTGTTTAGTTTAAAATTTCTAATGATTATATTGTCTTCGATCAGAACGAAATATATACAATATTTCTAATATTTACAAATGATGAGCTTTTAAGCACCTGAAAAAATGCAACAACAAAGCAATGAAACAATTAAAATCTAAATGTTAAATGAAACTGTGAAATGAGTTTTAGGACTGAAATGCTAATGAAAACATAGTAAATAAACAAAGTATTTGTTAAAATTTGCTCACAACAAAATATAGGTTTGGATCCTATAATTAAATTTTAGTAATATTTTCGGAATCGCATTTTAAGTTTTAAATATTTGAGGATGTTTTAAAAGGTGTCAAGGAATTTTCAATTTATTTTTTATAATTTAAAAGAATTTCAAAGAATTAAAAAAAATTCAGAAGGATCATTTTAAAAAATTTTAAAAAAAGTCTTTAAAAATATTTCCAAGGATTTGAAAAATTTGAAAGAATTTTAAAAGTTTCCAATGAATTTTCAATTTATTACAGAAATTTAATATGAGATTTTAAAGGATTTGAAATATTTCAGGGTATTTTTAGAATTTCAAGGAATTTTCAAGAGCTTTAAAAAATTTCAAGAGATTTCAAAAGATTTTAAAGGATTTTAAATATTTGAGAATGTTATAAAAGATGTCAAGGAATTTTCAACTTACTTTTATAATTGAAAGGAATTTAAAAGAATTTAAACAACTTTAGCAGGTTTATTTAAAAAATTCCAAAGTACCTTAGAAATCTTTAAAAATGTCAAGGTGTTACAAAAGATTTTGGAGGTTTCGATATATTTGAGAGTATTTTAAAAGGTTCCAAGGAATGTTCAATTTATTACAGTAATTTAATATGACATTTTAAAAGATTTGATATATCTTAGGATATTTTAATAGATTCTAAGGCATTTTCAATTGATTTCAATAATTTAGTATGAGATTTTAAAGGATTTGAAATATTTTAGTGTATTTTTAAAATTGCAAGGAATTTTCAAGAGCTTTGAAAAACTTGAAGAGATTTTAAAGAATTTAAAATATTTTATGATATTTTAAAACATTCCGAGGAATTTTCATTTCATTTCAATAATTTCAATTGATTTCGAAGAATTTTAACGATTTTTTTCATATTTCCTGGTTGAACGTGGAACTACTTTGTTGAAAATTTAGTTTTTTTGGTTGGTGATTCATAAATTTAGTTGGAAAAATTAGTTTTCTGAAAATTGAACTATTTTTTAGAAAATTATTTTTGTTTTGGGTTAAAAATCAATTTTTCTTCCATTTCTTTTGAATGAGGATCCAGACATAAATAGAAGACTAAATCATCTAAAATTTATTTTCCGCCGAAAAGGTTACTTTTTCTCATCGAGAAACAAAAACTTCACAAAATACATAAAATGTCAACCAAATATTTGACTTTCTAAAGAAATTCTCCATCTACTGTAAACTTAACCTACAATAAATTTTCATCGAAAAAGATCAAATGTAAGGTAGAACCAATAAATTTAGATTCACAGTTGTTCAATTTTCATAAAGGACATTATTTATGAATTTAAAATTAAATTAAATGAAAAAATTACTATAAAAAAATTAATTGCGATGAAAATGGGAATAGTAAAACATAAAACTTTATGTGGAACATATTAATTATATTCTAGTAATGAATAAAATATGCGCCTTCTTTTGTTCTCATAAACTACACATTTCGAATTTCGCGGTCGTTTCACTTACTTCACTGGATGATCATCGAGAGCGCTACATGTCAAAACC
>NC_046666.1:90993546-91017431 GCF_010883055.1 Belonocnema kinseyi
GGTGCGAGAAACACCCGGAGCTATCGCACTTTTCGCAGCAACGTCTGCGAAACCATGCTGAACTACTCCGAAAAAGGGGTTATGTAAGCGGAACGCCTACTCGCCTACTCGCTTTACGACCCGGAGACACATCAGCACCAATGTTTCTCTCAAGCCTAAAGATCTGGCTGAAATGGGTGACGAGATTCGTAGACATTTTTCCGGAGAATCTGATCTCTGGGCTATCAATTATTGTGTGTATAATGCAGCGAGAGCTTTGGCCGATGCGAACCGTAAAACAAAACCAAGGGTTGATCATAAGACCAAAAGACGAATGTTTCAACTTGCCATAAAGATAGGCTGGGCAAGACAGTATGCGTCCCGCATTCAGTGTGTGATTGATTACATCACATTTGGCAGGAATTTTACCACCAAGGTTCGAAAGTTCGCGCGCGAACTCCGGACCCGTCATCACACACATAACAAGTCAAAGCTGCTGACCATCAGGCAGCATATTGTTGAGAGAATACGGATACTATCTGACGCTAAGAGAAGTCTACAGCGGAGGGAGAGGTGGATCAGAGAAAATCAACAGTTTCTCTCTGACCCATCTCGACTCTTCCAAGACCTCCCAGTTACTGTCGAACACCCACCCAAACCAGAGGAGATCGAAGTATTTTGGAGAGAAGTCTACGAAGTGCAACATAGACTGGAGGAAGACTCAGAAAATAAAAATAGCTTCAAGAAGCTATGTGATGCCCTCATAACACCTGATAAAGAATGGCCACCCATCACTACCGAGTAGGTGAAAAAAGTATTAAGAGGGATGAAGAACTATTCCGCACCGGGACCAGATTGTATCCAAACCTCCTGGTGGAAGAAGTTTTCTTCAACCCATCAGCATTTGGCCCGTATTTTCACCTCATATTTAAAGTCGGAAGAGCCGATTCCAGAGTGGTAGGTGGAAGGGCGCACAATACTCCTGCCGGAAATAGGAAACTTAGCTGACCCAAAGAATTACAGGCCAATCACTTGTCTGAACACACTTTATAAGATATTCACAGCTATTCTAAATGATAGGATTGTTCGGGCAATTGAACCTGTGTGGCAAGAAATGTATGAACAACGAGGCTCAAAAAAAGGCGTAGCCGGATGTCGGGAGAACCTGCTCATCGATAGATGTGTCTGTAAAAATGCAGCATTCTACCAGCGTGACCTATCGATGGCCTGGAAAGATTATCGGAAAGATTTCGATTCGACCTCCCATAGACTTATCATCTGTCCTTTGGAAATCTTAAAGGTTCATCCGCAAATAGTTAGGTGCACAGAGATTGATGTCGTTTTGGAAAACCAGATTTACTATCTCATCTGGAAAAAATCGTGTGACAGCTAACAAGGTCACCTTTCAGAGATGTGTCTTTCAGGGCGACACCATGAGCCCACTCCTCTTTTGCCTTACATTATTGCCACTATCTCTAGCACTTCGCCATTCCGACGGGTACTTGTGCGGCAAACCTGCAGATCGAAAGTACAAGATCACTCATGTATTTTACATGGACGATCTTAAGATCTATGCTAAAAACAAAGAGCAACTACATCTAGCTCTAGGGATTGTCGAACGATATACTAAGGAAATTGAAATGGAATTCGGGTTAGACAAATGCGCCAAGGTTTATTTGAAGCGAGGAAAACTTATGGCATCCCTGAAGATCCTGAGCTCGTTGATAGAAGTGCTATATGACACCTTTGCGCTGGAGAGACTTATACATACCTGGGCGTGCCACAGAGCCGCATTCAGGATGTGAAAACTATAAAGGATACTCTCCGAAGCGGATACAAACGTCTCATCCGACAGATTTGGTCTTCCGAACTGTCGGCTAGGAACAAAGTATCTGCAACGAACATGCTTGCCGTCCCGGTAGTACTCTATTCATTTGAAGTAGTTCCATGGACGAAGAACGAGCTCAGATCCCTTGATATCGGGACAAGAAAGGTTAATTTTCGGCACCAGCTGACAAAAACATCATAAGCAAGGAGAATGGAAAGAAAGAGAGGTATCGAGACCTTATAAGGGAGTTGCAACGATTGTACCCGGAATATTCTGTTAAACTAATCGTCCATATCATCGGCGCTCTTGGAGGTGCCAAGCTTTCACTTGCTAATGGCCTAAAAAGCATCCCTGCGTGTCAAGAATATGCTAAAACACTTGCGGAAAAAATGCAGAAGGCGGTAGTCCTTGGGTCGCTCCGTGTTCTTAGGGTGCACGAGGCTTTTGCTAGATCGTCGTATTGATTCCTTTACAGACTGTAACCACCTATCTCACGGTCGTGAGACGTGGTTATGGCTGAAATTTTACCCTGCCAAGAATTGAATTTTTAGGCTAACGAACTAATGTTCATTATTTTTGTATACCCTGTTGTATTAGAACTGTACATATTAGTATTCATTTATCACACATACAATTTTTGACATAAATTTCTTTCCCAAAGCCTGAAGTTCGTCTTAACTTTCCAACAATTGGGTACGTCACCCTATAAGGTTTATAATTCTTTTGCATTTTTCGGGAAGTGGTCAACTGCCATCAAACTTTTTAAATGAAATTTTGATTAAATAAAAATTTCTTATTCGAATAAAATAAAATGTTTATCTATATGAAAATAGAATTTATATTAAACACAACATTGAAAAGAATACAAATAAAAAGTAAAATCTGCAGTACAATTTAGTGACATATTAATGAGTTATACCTTGATTATGCGAAAAACCAATAAGATATGTTAGGATTGAAATTGTTAGTGAAATTGTAGAAGATTTATTCTATTTAAGATTCTGGTTTCGAAGCGGGAGGTGGAAATGATACGCAATTGAAAATAAGGATGGAAAGTGCGAGTAAGGTAATGGGTCAATTGTGGGGGATTGGAAAAAGAAGATTCAAAGAGGACTCGAAAATGAGAGTATGGCTGTTTGATTCACTGGTATGGTCAGTGATGTCTTATGGAATGGAGATTTAAGGGTGGAAGGAGTACAAAAAGTTAGAAAACATGCAAGAAAATTTAAGAGTGCAAAGGGTAGCATAGTTGTTCAAGTGTGCCTGCAGGAAATACTAAATAGAGAGAGACATTCAAGATGTAAAAAGGAGATATTGCAATGTTAGGAGGGAATGGAGAATGGGTGTCGCGGGGAGGGAGTAGATATATTGAGAGCATGTGTTGGAGAGATGTAAATTTGAAGGTTAAGAGAGAAAGAGCGTGGCAGACAGAGTCAGATGGATCCTGAGTGGGTGTGGGCAAGGGGAAAAGTAGGTGAAGAGTTTGGAAGAGAAAAGGGAAGAGAGAATACAGGGGGTAGGCAGAAACTAAAATTGATACAAGAGAAGTTTACATAAGGAAAATTAGTGTTGCGTGTTTTGGAAAAGCTTTAAGTATAATGTTAAGAGGAAATGGAAGCCCTGGAAGGTCTTGCGCACTTGCAAGACAAGATAAGATAATATATTGGAGCCACTAAATATTAAGAAGGAGAGGCGATTATAGGTTAAGTTAAGCATAAGGCATAGTAGTTAAGTGAAATTGTAGAAGATGTAAGGGGAACGGAGCCCTCAAGCCCGTGAGAGAGAGACTAATAAGATACAATTCGTCACTGTCTATATTGTTACTTTTCAATCCTGTTAATAATCTTTTATTATATTTCAAAATATATGAAATTATTTTGAATAATTATAATTAAACCTTTAATAAATTTCACAAGTTACTCAAATTAAATCTGCTTTTGAGAAGAGTAGTACCTAAAAACCTGATTATTCTCGTCTATTCTCGACAGATCTGGAATTGTTTCTCGCTCTAAGGTTAATTTAAAGGGTGAACCTTAAGCCTTAAAGTACAATATAATAGGTGGCGGCCCTGCGGAATTTACCAAAAATATCATCAGTCGATAACATCGCGTGCGAAAAGGATCATTTAAAAGACTGCATTTTCTTTGCATTCCCACTGAAGAAAGCAGCTGACGCGACCAAAATTATTTTCTCAGCTTTATGAGTGATACGTCAAACATGTAAAAAGTAATTTAACAGATTTAACAATCATGATTTTTCAATTGGAATGTAAACAGCATGCAGTGTCACTAATGCTCCTTTTTGGACGAGATTGTCTTCACTAATGATTTTTTAGGTTAAGTCCGCAGGGCCGCCACTTATTATATTGTGTTTTAAAGTTTTCGGTTCGCCCTTTAAAACCACGTAAGAACGAAGAAAATTCAAGTTTGACCAAGAGTTACAAGTTATCAAAATAGAGGCACCGAATTCATTTGTGGACCTAATACATGGGGTAAATTTATATCTAATATGTCAAATGTCATTCTGAACATGTGTCCATTTCACATTTTTACTTATTTGACGGGCCGAGAATGAAAGCGGCGTAGAATAAGTAGAGGAGCGAAAACGAATTTAAAAAGTTTAAGGCCAGGTTTCTCCAAAAAACAAGTTTTTTTTAATTCCATTTATTGTTAAAACAATATTTGAAAATTAATTTTTTTACAGATGAAAGAACATATATTAAACTACTTAAAAATATTTTTTTATTGTGGCGGCTCCGAAACCAGCTGCTTAAACTCGTCTGATTTGTTGGTGAGTGTCATCATTTCTTGGAAACGAATCATCTGAAAGCAAAAAGTAAAACAGTTTCATATTCTGTATCGAATTGCCTCTGGTCAGAACTACAATGAAACATTTCCACCGAAAAATAAACAAAATGGCGGACTTTTTAATTTTCGACCCCTTTTTTTGCACTTGTAATTGTTAATAACTTTTTTAAATAACAATGAATATTTTTGGTTGTAGTTCCGACCATAGAGAGACATCTAAAGAGTAAAATGCCGTTTGGTTTATGATGATAAGGACAATAGTTTTGAAATACGAGTGACACTCAGTTGAAAAAGTTTGGTTTCGAGAAAAAGCCGATTCAAGTTTTTATTCGTGAAAAATCGTGAAAAATCGTGAAAAAGGTGAATTTTACTCACATCTCCATTCCAGCTTCGTACACAACTCCTTCTTGATCTCCGTAGGCATCATTTTCAAGTATTCTTGCATTTCTAGTGGCCAACGCGTACAAACACTGAAGCGAACTGTCACGAAAATTCCACTGTACTACGTACAACTACGCAGGACGATTTTCTGAAACTGCAAAAGAGGGAATATTCTCGGAAAATGATAAGGGAGGTTTTCTAATATGTACGATTTATAAATTTCTATTTTTATAAGAATGTTTACTTTTCTGATATGATCAATGATATTATATTATATACACCCAGGGCAGCTGCCGCCAACGTGGGTGCTCGAGCGGCCGAATTCACCGCTTGGACGCGCACCGTCCTCACTTATCTCTACCTACTTCTCGGTCGCGCATACTTTCGGGACAAATTTTATATCATTTCTAAGAGTATTTTCTAGCAATTTATGGGAAAAAAAATTTTTCGATTTTTTGAAAATTGTTTGGAGGAACCTGGCCTTAAGCGTCAGAACGGTTTGAATGAGCACCAGAGGTAAAGCGGATTGAAATACGCTAAGGACAAAAACGGGTTAGACGCCTAAACCGTTTCTCCTCGCGGCTGTCACTCAACCCGTTGTTTCCCATAGTCTTGTGGAAAGCCATTTTACGTCGCACCAAAAAAACAACGCTTATGAACTGACTCAAAAGTGACTTACTACAACCTACGGCAGCTTTTTGCCTGTAAACTATGACATTTTGTGTATTCGCAAAATCAAAAATATTATTCTCTTCTCAAAAAATGAACTTTTGCAAATCAATCTCAATGAAATTGCTGACATCGTAGTAATGCATCTAAATGAAAAACAAATTAAGACAAATTTTCTAGTATTTGTTTTTTAGAATTTTCAATTGAAATAAGTTATATTTTTAGTTAAAAATATTACTTCTAACAAAAAATCCTAACTTTCAACAACAAAAAAAGCTAACTTTAAAAAAAATGGTTACATTTTCAAACAAAGTGATGAAGCTTTTAAATAAAATTGTAAATATTTCATTGGAACAGTTGGATTTTTAACCAGAAATATGAATTTTTAACTAAAATGATGAACGTTTAAATAGAATAATTGATTTTTTTTAACCAGAAATTGGACAAAAATACGTTTAGTCAAAAAATGAAAGTTCAACCAAAAAGATATAAGAATGTGTATACAACTCTTTTGTATCTTGCTTCGCAATTTTACAAGATGTATTAATCTTGTCTCTTTTCTATGTTGCTTTGCAAATTTACAATAACTATTAAGTATTTTAAGAATTTTAATAAAAAAATTAAAAGTTTAGCCTTTATCCTACGAATTAATTCGTTTTCGAAATTAACTAGGAAGGTCCTTCGATTACTCTTTTCAATGTTGTTTTTTTAAATTTACAAGTAATATTAATTATTGAAACAATTTCAATTAAAAAATCAAGAGTTTGATTTTTTACGAGTAGGCTCTATTTTTTAACATAATTAACTAAGAATATCTTGCCAATGATTTTTTCCTCTGATGCTTTGAAAATTTGCAATTATTAATTATTTAAAAAATGTTTATCAACAAATTTATAGTTTGGCTTTTTTTGAAGTGAGACGCATGATTTGTTTTCGGAATGAACTAAGAATGTCTTTCGATGAGTATTTCCCACCATGCCTTATAAATTTATAATAATTATTATCGATTTAAATAATATTCAAAAACATATTGAGAGTAAGGGTATTTTTCAATTGATAAACACAATTTGTTTACGAAGTTAACTAAGATTATTTTTGCGATTAATCTTTCCTAAGTTATTTGTTAAAGGACCCCGCACCAAATGTACAGTAAAATGGCCACTGGTGAAAAATTCAAAAAAATTTTTTTTTCGTATTTTCGAACCTGCAAAGCAATAATTCGAAGGAAAAAAGTAAGAAAAATGGACAGTTTTTTACAAACAATTGTCAAAATTTCAATTTTTACATGTATTTTAATAGAAAAATGCTGATATTCGTGAAAAGTTTTTTTTCTCCTAAACTAATAGTTGGATTTGGTTCAGACTTGCACATTTTTACAATCATTCCGACCAAAACAAAAGGTTCATATCCAAGATCTAGACAGATAAACGGTTTAACGGGGTATACACCATGATATAAGGGTGTTTTCATACCTCAAACACCCAAGTATGGAAATTATCATTTCTTAGTAACTAAAGTTACTAGGTATTTTTGATTCAATTACTAGGGTATGAAATAACTTTCAGATAAGTAGAAGAAGTGTGCATGTTAAGGAGTTGTTTAATCATACCTTATGTAGAGAAGCAGAGAAATTAACTTTCCGTAAGGAATAAATCACCAAAGATCGGGCTTATAAAATCAGATTAAAACATTTGCAGGTAGCTTTATTTATCAGGATTTGCAGTAGAATTTATTTACAGGTTCATTTATTCATCCCCCGATTATTAAATCAAGGAAATCGATATTTTAAACGGGTTAAAGTACCAAAGATTTTTTATTATAACATTGATGAACAGAATCACCTTAAAATATGTACATGTAGGGTTTTTTTTAAGCAGAAGTTGCATAAGAATTTATTTTCAGGGTCGCCTAATCACTCCCTATTTATAAAAAACCAAGGAAATCGATAATTTAAACGGTTTAAAGTACCAGAGATTTTTTTATAATAACATTGATGAACAAAATCACTTTAAAATATGTACAGGTAGCGTTTTTTAGCAGGATTTGCATTAGATTTTATTTTTAGGGTCATTTAATCATACCCTAATTATTGAAAAGTTAATTTCTCTGCTTCTCTAAATAAGGAATGATTAAACAACCCCTTGTCATGCACACTTCCTCTACTTATCTGAAAGTTATTTCATACCCTAGTAATTGAATAAAAAATACCTAGTGACTTTAGTTACTAAGAAATGATAATTTCCATACTTGGGTGTTTGAGGTATGAAAATACCCTTATATCATGGTGTATATCCCATAAACCGTTTATCTTTCTAGATCTTGGATATGAGCCTTTTGTTTTGGTAGGAATGACAGTAAAAATGTGCAAGTTTGAACCAAATCCAACTATTAGTTTAGGAGAAAAAAAACTTTTCACGAAAATCAGCATTTTTCTATTAAAATACATGTAAAAATTAAAACTTTGACAATTGTTTGTAAAAAACTGTCCATTTTTCTTACTTTTTTCCTTCGAATTATTGCTTTGCAGGTTCGAAAATACGAAAAAAAATTTTTTTGGAATTTTTCACCAGTGGCCATTTTATTGTACATTTGGTGCGGGGTCCTGTGCAAGAATTATTAATTATTTAAAGAACTTTCATAACAAATTCAGAATTCGGAAGTTTAAAAAAGGAAAGGATCAGTTTTTTTTTACAAATTCAACTAAGAACATCTTTCTGATTAAGTATAACAATCAAATTTTCATGATTTATTATTTAAACTACTTTCATGAGCAAATTAAGAGTTTGGACATTTTTTTAAGAATAGGCTTAATTTGTTTACGGAATCAACAAAGAATGTATTTTCAATCACTTTTTACTACGACACTTTGCAAATTTACACTAATTATTTCTTATTAAAATAAATTTCATAAGCAAATTCAGAACTTGACTGTTTTCTAGATTTTGAACCATTTGAACATTTTAAACAAATTAGTTTTTATAAGAAAATGTATGCACTATATATTTAATAAGAATTTAAAAAGAAATTAAAACTGTATGATAGTAAAAACTTCCATTTTCATTAGTTTTAGAAATTATTTCTTTTTTATTAATTTCTTCCAGTAATTTTATAATAGTCTGTATGAATTTTAGTACAATTTGATGACAATGAGTCTACAAAGGAAATTATTCTAATTACTCTCAGTTGCCTAAACATTTGGCCAAATGAGATTAAAACTGCAGAAAACCACCAACATTTTAGATGTTTTTTTCCAAACTTGCATAAAAATGTTTAGTGTTGCGCAATAATTTATTCTGCATCTTGAGAGGGTTGTAGTGCGGAGCCGCGCACAAATAAAAGTTATTAAAGTAAAAATGAATATCGCGGTATCATATTAAACTTTATTTACAAATGAAATAATTGCAAGTAAAGCAGTGGGTCGCGCGCGAAGCGCGCGTATGCACTTCTAGTGTAAAAAATTTACATTATAAATCAGAAATACTTCTTCTTTGAAATAATACTTCTACTCTATAAACTGCTTGGAGTACTTTCTTTACCTAAAATTTAGAACCGGGAACTTTCAAATTTTGACAAATTCTGATTTGGAAGACGGATTTTTCAAATTCCTTTCTTCTAAATTTTTCTTCTAATTCATTAAAAAATTTCCGTTCCATGTAAAACATTCCCTGTTCCAAGTGAAATGATATTTCTTTACCGAAGCTAAAGAATTATTTTCTGAAATTCCCTGTTACAAGTCAGATAAATGAGGAGCAAGCGAATAAAACGTGACAAGTCCATTTTTTAATTGAGAAAATGATTGATTATGTATGTTTGCAATAGCATCAATTCGATTATCAAACTTCAATCAGCGAGAAAAACCAAAATATGACTTCAGCAAAAAGTTAATATTCTACAAAACTGATGCATTTTTACCCAACAAACATGAAATTTCAAATCAAGAAAATTCTTTTTTTACTAAAAAAGGACAATTTTCAACTAAAATGTTAAATTTTCAACCCAAGACATAAGATTTCATAAAAAAATAATAATTTTTTAACAATGTAGTTTATCTTTTACCTAAGCAGTTGAGTTATCAATTAAAAAAGATATTTTTTAACAAAATAGTTCAACTTTCAACCAAAGATATGAGTTTTCAACTAAAAATATAAATCTTCAGAAGAAAATGATTCCTTAACAAAGTGATTCAGCCACATTTTTCGAAGAAAATTGTTGAAAACTCAATCAAAGAAGAATAATTTTTAATAAAAAATTGTATTTTAATTTTAAAAAATTGGTATTTCTACTAATACAGATGAATATTTAAATCAAGGGGATAAATTTTCAATAAAATAGTTGAATTTTCACTTTAAAAAGATTTGAGTTGACTTTTCACGATCAAAGTCAGCATTTTCAAACAGAACTTACATCCTGAAAAGATTTCAGTTAATTTCTTCACGACAAAATATAAATTTTAAACAAAAAGTAAATTTTCTATAAGATAGCTAAATTTTCAACAAAACAGGAGAATTCATCCAAAAACTAAGACTTTGTAACAACATAGCTAAATTTTCAACAAAATTTTTTCATTTTTATCCAAGGAAGGTAAAATTTCTCTTTAAATAGATGATATATAATAATAAAAAAAACAATCAATTAAAAAAAAGTTGAATTTTCATATAGAAAATATTTTACTTCGTTTTTTCAACAGCAGCAAATGAAATTTTAGCAAAAAGTCAACTTTCTACGAAATAGTAAATTTTTCAAGAAAATAGCAGAATCTTCAGAAAATATACGATTTCATGTAGTTTCACGGAATTTTATAATAATTCAATGACTTTCAAAGAATTTATTCACAAGAATTGAAAGATATTTTAGGGTATTTGCAGAGCTTCCAAGGCTTTTGCAAGAGATTAAAAATTTATCAAGTAAAATTGAAAGGTTCGAATGATTTCAGATGATTTAAACAAACCCGTGCGGAAATTTTGGTGTGGCGCCTGTCGGGCCCCGATCGGGAAAAATGTGGGCCTGATAGGGTAATCTGTCTAGCGTCAGACAGTAAATGAAACGCCCTACCCGACTGGGCCCAGATATGGCTATTGACATTTGCTATGAAAAAGAATACGAGTGCGGGATGCTTTTAAAGGGTCTTTATTTGACGAATGCACAAAGGAGACTACAGACAAGAGACGGAGTAGAAAACGCGACGTACCTCGTCCAATCGTGTGCGAGCATGCGCACTACAATAATAATAATAATAGGACGCGAAGATTCGAAAAGCACAAATCACATCTTTCCTGCTCGAGAACTTCGCGCAAAACAAAATTAAATGAAAATCGCAACGCTACATATCGAAATACTTCTTTTTCGTTCTCGTTCCAAGACATTCACGCAAAAAATAAAATCTAGATCTTGGGAACGCTTTCGTGAACAAATCTGCACATTGCTTGTTTGATGACATGAATTTTGCGACCAAAACGTTATTTTCGGCTAGTTCACGACTAAAATAAAACTTGACGTCGATATGTTTCGTTCGTTTATGAAACTCTGGATTTTTCAACAATGGAATAATACTTTGATTGTCGATAAACAAGCAAGTCGCATCAGCCTGTTCTCGCGCAAGATCTTTCAAGACTTGCCGCAAATAAATCGCTTCGCGCGCAGCCAAAGCTGCCGCGACATACTCAGCTTCCGTGGTACTCAGTGTGACGGTTTTCTCTCTTTGACAAAACCAAGTTACAACTGCGTTACATAAAAAGAAAACAAAACCAGACGTCGAATGCCGCGTGTCAATATCTCCTGCAAAATCCGAGTCGGTGAAACCCGTCACAATGAAATTTTCACTTTTTCCTTCGTAAATAATACCGAAGTCGATTGAACCAGCCACATATTTAATCATTCTGTTACCCGCTTTCCAATGACTCGCTTCGTGTTTTTCGAGAAACTTACATTGTTGACAGCGTACGCAATGTCGGTGCGCGTTACAACGGCGAGAAACATCAAAGAGCCGACGACTTCGCGATAAGGCACATTGTCTATCACGTTTTCATTCTTGGATGCACACAAAATTTGATTTGGATCCGCAGGGATGCATACTGGGTTCGCACTCTCCATCTTGAATTTTCTCAACATTTTTAATGCGTACGAACTTTGATGAAGGAACATTCTGCTTTTGAACCTGTCACGCATGAACTCCATTCCGACAAAACATGCTGAATCACCCAGCTTGATCTCAAACGATTCACTCAATTCGTCAATTACAATTTTTAACGAATCCTGCGATTTTGCCGCGACTAATCCGTCGTCGACGAATAGCGCGACAAAAACTTCGTCGTCGTTCACAAATCCGCGAAAAATGCACTTCTCACTCGCGCACTACTCAAGTCCTAAATCTTTTAGGGCACTCGTAAACTTCAGGTTCTAACATCGCGCTGCTTGTTTCAAGCCATACCATGCTTTCAACAATCGGCACACGTTTTCACTGTTTTCACTGCGAATTCCTCCTTGCGGTACCTCCATGAAAATCTCTTTCTAAAGTTCACCATAGAGGAAAGCGGTTTTGATGTCGAACTGCGCCAATTCGAGGTCCAAATGCGTGACGAGAGCAAGAAAAATACGAAGGGAATCGTATCTGATCACAGGAGCAAAAGTTTCCTTATAATCAAGGCCTTCGACTTGACGAAAGCCACGGGCGCAAAGTCGCGCTTTGTACTTCACTGGGTTACCTTTTTCGTCTCGAAAACACCCACTTGGAATCGATGAGTTTAATATCGGGCGTTTGAGGAACGAATTCCCACGTTGAGTTTTCACGATGCGAGTCGAGCTCGGCCTCGATCGCATGTTTCCATTCGCTGGATTCGGGACCGTTGATAGCTTCTTCGTACGAAATGAAAGGATATTCCAACAAATTTGCTTGATAATATTGTGGTGCACGAATACTGCTCCTTCCGCGACGTTGGTACGGAAGTGGTATTTCTCTCTGCTGTCTGAGGTTCTGCCCATCTCTGGCTCCGTCGACACTCTCGTTGTCCTGCGGCCTCTCTTCTGCAAAGACCAAAAATTCTGCATCATCATCGTCGTCGTTGAGAATCTGCTGGTTGTCATTCAAGTTTTCATTTGGCGGCAATACAAACTCGTCGTCGAAACCTTTTGACGAGGGCACATTATCGGCTGCTTTCTCATTGAAAATAACGTCTCTTGACACGGTTATTTTCTTGGTAATCGATTCATAAACTCTGAAATTGCTTGAGTTTCCTTGATACCCGACCATTATCCGTTTTCCGACTTCGCGTCGAATTTCTTCCGTGATTGCTTTGGAAAGTGCATGTAAGCGATACTTCCGAACACACGGAGGTAACTTAATTCAGGCTTCTCGTTGTTTCAAAACAGGAATGGCGTTTTCTCAGGATGAGATCTTGACACGACACGGTTCTGAAGATATACTACTGTATTTACAGCCTCTGCCCAAAGGTAAATCGGGAGATACTTCGCTTTCATCATCGTCCTCGCTGCCTCGACAACAGTTTGATTCGCGCGCTCGGATTTGCCGCTTTGCTCAGACGTGTATGGAGCTGAATTTGTCATCTCGATGCCCTCACTCACGAGATAGCGCTTGAATTCGGCATTCCCATATTCGATTCCGTTGTCACTACGGAGAACTTTCATCGACCGATCGAATTTGTTTTTGGTGAACGTTGCAAATTCGCGGTATTTCTCGACAACTTGGTCTTTCTAGCTCATGAAGTATACCGTTTTATATCCCGAAGCATCGTCCACAAACAGCACGAAATATCTCGCACCCCCTAGAGATTCAATCTGCATCGGCCCGAACACATCGGAATGAAAACACTCACCTACAATCCACTGTTTACGCTGGACGGACTTCTGAAAAGGATAGCGATGTGCCTTGCCAATTTGACACGGTTGACAGAAAAATTCGTCCGTGCTAGTAACCTTGATTCCATTGACGAATCCACTTGAAAACATCTTCTTGGGGATATTCTTTCCCGCGTGACCGAAACGCTCGTGCCACAACTTAAGATCGGCTGATGACTCGCTCACGTTGATCTCGGTTACACAGTCTTTGTGAACGATAGGCACAGCGAAAAACTTTAGATAAATCGCATTCGCCTGTTTCACACCTTCCGCGACGATTTCTCCGCGTCTCGAACTCACTACGCGATTTTCTGAGAAAGTCACTTCAAAACCTCTCGCCCCGCATACTCTAACCGAAAATAAGTGTTTTTGTAGTTTCGGAACGTACAACACGTTTTCTATCTTCGAAGAAGTCCACTCATTTTTTACGAGTTTTCAGATTTTCACAGTTCTAATCATGATCTAACAATCCACGGTCTAGCCATCAGCGCCCCCAATTTCATCTCCATTCGCACTCCACAACTTTTAGCCATCTTGGTTACCATAGCAACCGTTAGCGTCTCGGTTTTTACTCAAAAGATTTGAAATCATGAATTATGGTTACATTGTAAATCAATGTCAATACCTGTGAAAGTTCTCAATATTCAAATAAGGTGCAAGATGCGTAGTGGTGTTTCTATTGAAAATATCATTGAAATCGTTATTTCATATGAATATAAGATCTGATCATGTGACTTTGTGTACCCTGAGAGGGTTCTTTTGTTCTCATTTAGTGCTTATGTATATACGAAATATAAAAACGGATATTATCGTAATACAGGATATGATATCGATATTTTGCATTTATTTATTTCTGCTTTCAGCCCGAAAACCATATTCTTTTTTCTCCTTAGGTGGATGATACTTCATTTCATTCGCGTTAAAAGGTACAATTCCTCAGGTGCATTGAGAGGTTATGTTATCCATATTTCTAAGTATTTCTTCTGTATTACAAGTTAGATGTTATATATTTGTTTATACTTTAGATTACGCATCTCAAAAATTTTATTATTTTCAAATTAATTTAATTTATTTATAATCTATATAATTTCTTTATCTTTTACTTACATCTTCGCTCATTGCATTTACTTCCTTTCAAATATACTTCATTCTCGCGCTCTCACTTATCCAATATGGTTAAAAGTGGTGGAGTTGCTCCGTATTGGTTAACTTTTTTTTAGTTGCGTGTAGCTAGACCGTGTATTCTTAGATCATGGTTTCAGTGCCACGCACTTCACATTTGCCATTGTTACTGAGCGTTACATACTCACCGGAGGTGTTGGAGAGATCTGTGAATCATTCGCGCCTGAAGCAAACGTGCCTGGAGGTACCACTGTCGAGGAGCCACACGTCACTAACGTCCATCTTTTCAAATCGCTCGGTCAAATGACGAAAATCTTCTCTCTCGGTAATGACGAATGTGTAATCGTCCGATTTCGCGCCATTTTTCTTCACGTCGTCATTTTTTTTTCTTTTTCTTGTTCAAACATTGCCAACCATAATGACCTTTTTTATGACAAGATAAAAATTCGATATTGATCAAATCCTTCGCGTCTTTCTTCTGAAACTTTTTCGTATTTTTCGTTGCCGTTGCAAACCCCGACGTCGCGCCATCGTCTGCCAAGGATCTTGTCTCTTCCTTCAATAGTCTTTCCTGTAGATTTTCTAGTGTCTGCCTCTCGGGATCGACACTATTCTACGCTGTTTTTAGGGCGTTAAATTTTGAGGGCAAACTTGCTAAGATTTTCGTCATGATTGCTACATAAGACACTGTCTCGCCGACATTATTCAGCTGCGCGGCCATGTTTTGCACTTTCGCGAAGTGCTGACTTATCATATCATTCGACTCCATTTTGTATTCATGGAAACGCTGCGTCATGATGAGTTCGTTCGTTTTTGATTTCTGTTCATGAATCAGAGCCAGCTTCGTCCACATCTCGCGACTCTATTTGCACGTCAAAACGCTTTCGACATATGCCGGTGCCATGGTCGACGAAATTAAATGCATGGTTTTGGCGTCGTCTTTCTTTCAGGTCTCTAAAGCATTGTCGTTTTCCTCGGGTTTAACTCGCGTTCCAATGACAACATCATCTATACCATGCGCAGCGAGAATTGCTCTCACCTAAAACTTTCATACTTGGTAGTTTGAACCATTGAACTTGTCCATGTGTCGCGTTGAAATAAGATCGGCCATTTTTATTTTCAAACGAGACACTTCACGCGACGATAAACTCCGCCTCGCACAGATTTCGTCTATTACGCTTTGCGCGCGTAATTACTCTTTTGCCAGCCCGTGTTATTCTTTTTCATGAACCCGACAAACGTTCTGGGAACATAACCTATTGACATTTGCTATGAAAAAGAATACAAGTGCGGGATGCTTTTAAAGGGTCTTTATTTGACGAATGCACAAAGGCGACTACAGACAAGAGACGGAGTAGAAAACGCGACGCACCTCGTCCATTCGTGTACGAGCATGCGCACTACAATAATAATAATAATAGATTGCGAAGATTCGAAAAGCACAAATCACAACAATGGCCCCTTTAGTTTTTTATTTTTACCCTACCGATAGAAATGTCTGAGTATTCTCTAGTCGGTAACTTCGTAGGATACCAAAGATATTAAAGAATTTTGAATACTTTAGAATAATTTAAAAATTACAACAAATTATCAAACGCTTTAAAAAAATTCTAACGGTTTCAAGAGATTGTACAGGATATTAAATAACTCATGTTATGTTAATATACAAAATATTTCAATTAATTCAAGTGATTACAAATGATATATAAAATATATTAGGGTATTTTTCTAAAATTCCTAATAACTTTCAAGAGTTTTAAAAATGTCAAGACATTTACGATATTTTAGGGTATTTTAAAAAGATTTCAAAGAATTTTTAGTTGATTTTAGTCATTTATTGATTTGGAGAGATCTAAAAGCTGCTGAATTTTTAAAAATTAAAAAACTTGCAAGGAATTTTAAAGATTTAAATGATTTTATGATATTCAACAAAAAAAGTTATCATGAGTGGTTTAAAGAATTTACTAGAATTTATAAAGATATAGAACGATTTTGTAGTACCCATAAGGTTGTTAAAAGTAAATTAAACACGAAATTTGAAATATATTTAGAGGATGTTTAATATACGGTGGCTCAGTTAGTTAGACACTTGGACTTCACCTCAGAGATCCGGGGTTCGATCCCTGAGCCGGTACCTCTGGAAATTTTTCAATGTACCTTTACCGAGGTTCTGGTGGTTCGGAACCCACCTTAAGCTGTAGGTCCCCCCATCGTGAACTTGACTGCAACCCAGTCCGTCAATGATGGGGTAAAAACCATGCTTTGTCCAATATTATAAAAATGCGTCCGTGACTGATGATGTATACCGGGAGAGCCCCGTGCAAAATGATCAAATAAAAATCCAACTCTAACCAAAAATGCCTTCGACATATTGGGCAGTGTAAGCCTGTGACAACATTTCGCCACAGAAATGTTTTTTTTTATAATAATAATTGATAACTACAAAACTATGAAACTACAAAAATGTGATTAAAATTTAAGTAATTTTAATGAGATTAAAATCTAATTTAATGTCCGATAATCAAGATAAACTGAAGAATTCCTGAAATTAAAACCAAGAATCTAATGATAAAATTTGGAAAACCACCGATCACCTTGGTGGTTGTCCAAATTTGGTCGTTATAGACTCTTGGTTTCATTTTCAGGAATTCTTCACATTAAAAATATTATTATTGATATTATTATATTTAATGATACAAAGAAAAGCTTTTACAATAAATTTATGTACTATTTGTAAACTACAAAAAAATGTACAAGCTAGCCAATGTTTTTTTGAAATCCGTAATAGTATGATGCAAGCCTCGTAAATTAATAATTTATAATAAGCTCAATAGTATTAATTATTGTTAGATCAACTATCTAACTTTATGTGATATAATAAAGAAAAATGTAGAACTTAAGCAGGAACGGAACATGAATACTGCAATATCACAATATCAACACGGGGCATCAAATTTTAAAAAGCTACGGTCCTACTGCGCGAGGTAAAACCGGGTTGAGTTCAGACTGGGAGCCAAAGTGGGTTGAAGTCCTAAACCGTTTTTCTCGGCGAAATAATTTCAGTTCGCTTTTACTCTGACGTTCATTCATTCCGTTTCCGCCCCGTCATTTTTCAAAGCCTTTTTTGTGATGACACGAAAACTTAAACCGCTTCTCTTCTGCAACTCATTCTACACCGCTTTTATTCTCGGCCAAAGCTTGTCATTTTTATATTATGTAAGAAAAAATTCTCATATGTTTTGTTTATAACGATTCTTGAATCTAGATAAATGAAGCAAAATCACATAGACTGTATGATTGATATTCTTGAGTTAGAGTAGACAGGAGACCCAGCTAGCAAATGGTAAAGATCCTCTGTTACAGGCAGGTTACGTATGGGGTAGAGTCTAGCAGGATCATAAGTAAATTAATAATTAGATAGAGCCTAATAGAGCCCAGAAGTCTAAGTTGAGCAATAATAAAAGTGATATACAAAAGGTAATCTAAGATGCAGATATGATTGAAAGTCCGCATAGAGTTCAAGATGTGGGAAAACTTAGAGACTACTTTAATGAAAGGATCTTTCACAGTCGGAACGCCACATTTGCTCCGAGTTACTTAAAGTGAACATATTTTTGAGCGGGATAATGCAGTTATACTTTGGATTGCAATCAGGTTTTTAGGACATTGCCTTCAATTTAAGAAAACATGTTTTAGGATACCTATCATCAGACATACCATTTTAGCACTGATTTAAATATATCATAAGATAACTGTAATCCACCTGTCTCTAAGCGAATGGCAAAATTCGGCGTGTATGTAAGTAAGACTAGTATTTTTTTAGAGAAAGAGGACTGTAATTTCTCGACTGAATCAAATTACTTTAATCCCTAGACTTCTTTTGCGTAAAAAAGAACACTAAGCGTGAGGCTACGAAAAAGGGTAGTCTTAGTTTGTCAGAAATTATATTTAGATGTAAATGAAATTCTTGAAACAGCACTCGTGGCAATATTCGCAGCAGACATACCTTTTATGAACTCTTCATAAAAAAGACCCGAATCTAATATATTGACACAGAGATAGATAATTTCGCACATTAGTTCCAGCTGAGTCTATGCGTATAATGACTTTTTATTTTGCTTCGTTAACCATTAAACAATTACCTATACAGTATTGCGCGATAAGGTTAATTTTTGCTTGTAAGTCAGTCTGAGAGTAAGCGAATATGACTATGTTTATTAGCATAAGCAAGTAGGACAACGTCACATAAGTGATCTATTGAAATTTCATGTATAACGTGATTTCGTAAGTAGTGTTCTAGATAATATATGAAAAGCGCAGGAAGGAGAGGACTAAGGATCTCACCTTAAAGCACCCCACAAGTTATCTTAACGGACGTGGTCAGACCCTCGTAAGTGCGAATAGACATGTTAGTGTTATCATGGAAATTTTTTATAATTCGTATAAGTTTAGTGGACGTGCCTATCCTTGAAAGTTTGCTCCTTAGCATAGGTGAAGATGGCTTACTGAGTCAAAAGCCTTTTTGAAAGCTATATAAAAAGCAAATATTCGTGGCTCTGGGATAGACAAATGAATTTGAATTAAAGAGTATAGGGTATAAATATGATCAGTACAACTTCGTCCAGGCCTGAAACCCGCCTGATTTTCTGGGAAAATGTTTACCTCGTTGACTCACGCAGTCAATTTTATCAACAGAATCTGAGAGAAGATCCTAGTAATGCATTTTATTGAGGCAATTCTCCGGTAATTATGAGGGTCAGATTTGTCACCCTTTTTATGCAACATAAGTGCATGTATTTTAGCCTAGCTAGATGGGACGTTTTTCTAGGCCCAGATCCCGTTGAATAGGCGCCATAAGTATTCCGTGCAATTTTCCGGAAGTTTTTTGAAAAATTCATTTGGAATCCCATCCTTGCCCGGCGGTTTATTACATTTACATTTCAATAAAGAGGCTTTAATTTCTTCAATCGATATATCACAGTCCAATAAAGGGTGTTGGTTTACAATCCTCTGTATGCAAATAGGATCCTCAACCGGATAGAGTGAAAAAAGAAAGTCTTGCCATGCATGCATGCTTACATTGTTAGTTGAAGGAGACCGCAATCTAAATCTATTGAATGCTGTCCAAAAATTCATAGGATTATTACAAGCCGCTAGTGAATTCAGCATTGAATATTCCTACTGCCTATTCTTGTACCTACGTAACTGTAGAAAAGATCTTTTGTTTTTTAGATATTTTGCCCCCTCGGTATCGGCAAAACGCGACCTTTTAAAGACATTTGAAGATTGTGTAAGCCTACGGCGCGTGACTACATTTTTTATCATCCCAATGTTTCTTCTCTGGAGTATGCCATTTACACTTTGCAAGTAAATTCGACTTATCGGCGACAGATGAGAATGTGGCAATTAAAATATTATTCAGGGTATTTATTTCACCGCTGGAGTAGGCAGAGTTCTCAGAAATAGACATTTCATGTATTTAGTTAAATTTGCTGTTTTCATTCCAAATTATTTTATTACACAGTAAAAATGAGCCTCTATTTACACTTGTGTCCATCTGCATGAAATACGAAATATCAACGCGAACCGGAAGATGTTCGGATGTCGTAGGCAATTGAAGTACTTCAAATTTAGAAATCAGGTCTATTGAGCCAATGTTACACACAACAAGATCGTTAACACTCATACCCTGAAGTCCAAGAAAAGTACAATGGCCTGGAAAAGCTTTAGGGAATCTCCCATTTAATACTAGTAGCTCACCACTCAAGAATTTTAACAAGAACCTCCCTACTTGCATTAAGCTGAGAGTCCACAATGATCTTCGCTTATACAATGCTGCAGAATTTTCGGGGAGGTATAACCATTCCAAGTCATTTAGGTTGCCGATACAAGCACTAAAATCACCTCCTAAAAACATTGGCAAATCTGGATAACCCGATATAACCCCGGAAAGGTCCTCCTGAAAAGTCGGTTCGAATAGCTTAGTATCCATAGATGGTTTCAAATAAATATTATCCAGAATAAATTAAAATCCCCTCCACCAATATTGAACAAAAATACATGCAGGGAAAATTAATAATATTTCAAAGTTGAATACAGATTTGTTTATAAAAATTGCTAAACCCCCACTAAGGCGACCGACTCTAGCAGATCTTTATGTACTTTTTACAATAACGGTGTGATCAAGGGTCTAAATAGGGGATTCTACCTTCGGTAAAGTTACCCATGTCTCGCACATGCAGATGATGTCTGAGCTGAGTACGTAATTTGCGATGTCCAAGAAATTGAAAAGGCTGTGAGCATTCCAGAAAAAGATGCGAAAATTGCTGCCCTTAAGAGATTGAGATATGATATCCTGATTAGAGACTTCTTTCTCTGCTGCAAGTTGCTAAGCCTTACCAGGCCTCTTGTAGATTTTTAACTCTTAGATTGAGGCTTCTCCGGTTTTGAAGAAATTTTTCCTATAAAGGAGTCCAGGGAGCAATTCGATTCATCCTTTAGGCGCTTTTGTCGTGATTTGGATTTGCTTCTCAACGAGGATTGAGTTTCAGTTGAAATTTCTTTATTTCCCTTTTCTTCTAGAAGGGATTCGACCTCCGGGGCAGTGACCTGACGGCCCTAATGCTTAATACTGCTACCCTTAACAAACACGTTAGTACCCGAATTTTTAGCTTGGTGGCAGTGTAGTATATGGCTTTCCTTTCTTGTCTTTACTCTAGTGATCTGTCAAGTGAGACAGAAAGGTTCACCTATTTGAAAGCTGCGCGTTTGTTGAGAACCTGCTTCCATCTATCAGAAATGAAACGCACAAGAACGGGCCTACTGCCTTGCGCCCTCCTCAGACGATAAATGATGTAAATTTTCGATTCATTAGGTGAAAGATCAGCGCCAGAGAGAATATTGAGAACAAATGTGAAGAGGTCCCTGTTAGATTCCTCATCGTCCTCATCGTCCTTGTAAAATAGAGTCAATTGTCGAGAATAAGAAGTGCCGCATATACTGGAACTTTATATATTTTTAACTATTGTTTCTGTTGCACACTCGAGGCATGACATGGTTCTTCTTGACTTCTAGAAGAAGAACCGACGATTGTACCCGAAATATTCTGTTAAAATAATCGTCCTTATCATCGGCGCTATTGGAGGTGCCAAGCTTTCACTGGTTAGTAGCCTGAAAAGCATCCCTGCGTGTGAACAATATGCCAAAACACTTGCGGGAAAAATGCAAAATGCGGTCGTCCTTGGGTCGCTCCGTGTCTTAAGGGTACACGAGACTTTTGCCGGCAATGACAACCGCCCCAACGTGTAAAAATGAGAAGTTTTCAATGATTTCCTTCGCTTGAAACTTTGTGAGATGATACTTAATATAATATTTAAACGAAAAAAACCGTCAGCTGGCTCTATGAAGGTGGAACAGCCGTCAAATGGTTATGGAAACATGTAAAAAAAAATTATTGCAATAATTTTCTTCCTTTTAAAGCTTAGTCAGTTGATAATTAACATTGTATTTTTTATAAAAATAATCGTCAGCTGGCTATACGTGAGTGGAAAACTTGTCAGCTGAGGCAGTGAAATGTTTCCTGAGCGACGCTCGACAATATATAATAGGTTAGCTGACGGGTTTTCCACCCACATACAACCAGCTGGCTTTTTTAAATATTTTAAGAATTATGTCGACTATCATCTGGGAAAATTTAAAACAGAAGGAAATAATGCTTGCAAAGTTTTCACAAGTATATAAAATTTATAGTGGAAATATAAAATACAAATAAAAATAATTGCTGAAGTGCGTCATGTTGTAAATTTGTTTCAAAAGTTTTATTCACATTTGAACTGTACTTCAAAATGAAAGTTAAATAAATTTAAAACATTTGACTAATAAAAAAATCGAAAAATGATTAATAATAATTTTTTCAGACTGAATTATGCTAATAATTTATTCAGATTAATTTTTAATTCCTTATCTCTCTGCACAATTTATTAAATATATTTTACAGAAATCGAATTTGCATAGTAAAATTATTCATTTTCATAATGAGAATTAAAGTTTTATTCATTATTATATTCATTGTAAGTGTATCAAAGAATTTAAATGGTATTACCTTCAAAACTTTCTCACTTCTAGAATGAAAACTCCTAATTTGAAATTTAAACTTTTAAATTGAAAGCATCAACTTCTGAAAATGTTACAGTCCTTGAATTTATTTTTTCAATAATCATACGCAGGGTGGTGACTTAACTGGGAAAGATCGGAAATTTAATTAAAAACCCAAGCATTTATTTCAGTTTGGTTAAAAAATAGAGCCAAATACCAATTAAGAGCCAAATAATTTTGCTTCCGACCTAACAAAAGAAATTTTTAACTAAAATGATAAACATTAAACAGTAATCCTTGAACTTTTAACACACACACAAATAATTATTAAACATGAAGATTAACTTGCAAAGAAAAAGATATTTCACTACAAAAAAAAAATCGATTTTCGACCAAATATGTGGATTCTCAACGGAATAGCTGAATTTAAATTTGAATTAACTAAGACAAATTTTTACCCCAATTGTTGAATTTTGAACAAGAAAAGAATAATTTTCAGCCAAAAATTTGCATTCAAACTTCCCGGTCTTGTCCCAATTTTTCCCGGTTTCCCGTTTAAGTCACCACTCTGCGTATGATTATTAAAAAAATATATTTAAGGACTTTTCCATTTTCAGAAAGTGATGCTTTCAATTTAATAGTTCAAATTTCAAATTAGGAGTTTTCATTCCAGAAATGAGAAAGTTTTGAAGGTTATGCCATTTGAGTTATTTAGTACACTTACAAACAATATAATAATAAACTACAACTTTAATTGTCACGATGAAAATGAGTAATTTTACTATGCGAATTCTATTTCCGTAAAATATATTTAATAAAATGTGAAGAGTGGTAACGATTAAAGATTAATCTAGATAAATTGTTGAGTGGGACGATGGTCGTGGTGGCTAAAGCGTAGGCTTTGGACCTACTCCGTCGGCTTTGCGGGTTCGATTCCCGTCTCGCACTCTGGAAGAGCCGCGGCGACTAATGCGGTGAAAACTAGTCTAGCAAGGGAGTTGTTCATCTCCGGAGAGTCGTGGGACCGGTACCTCTGGAGAAAAAGGTTTCTCTGAGTACTTAAAGCTGTTGCTCTTGGTGGTTCGAAACCCACCTTAAACTGTAGGTCCCCCTCCCACCACCATGTAAGTGTGTGTCTGGGGGGGGGGGGGGGG
>NC_046666.1:91017446-91017980 GCF_010883055.1 Belonocnema kinseyi
GGGGGGGGGGGGGTGTATAAAGGATTAGGGAAGAAGGTGCAAGAAAAATTTAACCCCTTAGGGGACACATTAGAAGCTTCCAAGACGAGTCTAAATAAATTATTAGCATAATTTACTATTTTACCAAATTATTCATAATCGTTTTACGATTTTCTTAAATAATTAATCAAATATTTTTAATTCATTTAAGGTTCGTTTTGAAATACAGTTCAAACGTGCACAAAAGTTTCAAAACAATTTACAACATGACGCACTCCAGCAATTATTTTTATTTGTATTTTATATTTCTACTATATATTTTATGTACTTGGGATAACTTTGCATATATTATTTCCTTCTTCTTGAAAATTTCTCAGATAATAGTCGACATAATACTTGAAATATTAAACAAAGTCAGCTGGCTGTATGTGGATGGAAAACCCGTCAGCTAACCTGTTACAGTCTGTCAAGTTAAAGCGTGGGTAACTTTTTTGGTAAAATATTTTATTTAAACGCATGTTTCTACATGGAATTACATTTGTCAAGGTGTCGAGC
>NC_046666.1:91018080-91025477 GCF_010883055.1 Belonocnema kinseyi
TGCTGAACGATCTGGGCGCCCAAAAGAGGTCACTACACCAGAAAATGTCGAAAAAATCCATGATATGATGTTGAATGATCCCAAAGTGAAATTGAGAGAGCTGGCTAATGCTGTAGGCATATCATTGGAACGTGTGGGCAATATCGTGCATTCAGTTTTGGACATGAAGAAGTTCTGCGCGCGATGGGTGCCGCGTTTGCTCACAGTGGACCAAAAACGAATTCGTGTGACAACTTCCCAGCAGAATTTGGCATTATTTTCGTGTAAGCCGACCGAGTTTTTGCGCCGATTCATAACCATGGATGAAATCTGGATCCACTACTACACTCCTGAGTCAACGCAACAGGCAAAACAGTGGGTTCCACCGTGCCAAAGTGCTTCGAAGCGTCCAAAAACGCAACAATGGGTCGGAAAGGTTATGGCCTCCGTATTTTGGGATGCAGATGGCATAATATTCGTGGACTATCTTGAAAAAGGTAAAACCATAACCGGAGCATACTATTCATCATTATTCGACCGATTGAAAATCGAAATCGCCGAAAAACGACAGCATATGAAGAAGAAGAAACCGCTTTATCATCACGACAATGCGCCTGTTCATTTATGCTTAGTTGCACAAGCAAAATTGCATGAAATCGGCTTCGAATTGGTTCCTCAGCCACCGTATTCACCAGACCTGGCCCCCAGCGACTATTACTTGTTCCCTAACCTGAAGAGATGGCTCACCGGTAAACGTTTTCACTCAAATGAGGAGCTCATAGCTGAAACTGAGGCGTATTTTGGAGACCTTCCGATAGAGTACTTTTCGGACGGTATCGAAAAGTTAGAAGATAGTTGGACTCGCTGTATCGACCTAAAAGGAGAGTATGTTGAAAAATAAAACCGAATTTGGCCAAAAAAACGTATCCGTGTTTCATTTTTCAGGGACTTATCAGACTGCCTAGTATTACCGAGCGTCGCTCACGAGACATTTCACTGCCTCAGCTGACGGGTTTGCCACCCACGTATAACCAGCTGACGAAGTTTTAAGCGGAAGGAAATTATTGCATTAATTTTGTTTTTTACATGTTTCCATAACCAGCTGACGGGTTTTCCACCTGCATAGAGCCAGCTGACGGTTTTTTTTCGTTAAAATATTATATTAACTATCATCTCACAAAGTTTCAAGAGGAAGGAAATCATTGAAAACTTCTTGTTTTTTACACGTTGGGGTGGCTGCTCTTGCCCCCACAAAGTATCAGGCGGAAGGAAATTGGCCGCAAAAAACTGTCGCTGGCTCCCGGACTATTAATCTGGGCTTTTCAGCGGTGAGTACTCGAGGTCGATAAGATTTCATGGATTTTGTTTACTACTGATACTGAAGTTAAGTACGAGTGTTTCATCAGCCTTCTACGCTGTTTTGTACAGAAACGCTCCTTTGCCCACTTCTTCGTGCTTCCTGACCATTTTAAGCAGAGGGTATCTTCCATTTGCGACTCGTGTGTGTGTGTGTGTGTGTATCAAGGGATGTGAGCTCGTTCTTCGTCCATGGAACCACTTCAAATGAATACAGTACTATCGGGACGACAAGCATGTTCGTTACCGTTCGGATGTTGCCGTTTGGTTGCCGTTGCATTTTTGTTCCTCGCCGACAGTTCGTAAAACCAAATCTGCCGGATGAGACGTTTTTATCTGCTTCGGAGGGTATTCTTTATAGACGCTCAGGGTTTTCAGGGATGCCATTAGGTTTTCCTTGCTTCAAATAAACCTTGGCGAATTTTTCAAACCCAAATTCCATTCCTATTTCCTTAGTGTATCGTTCGATAAAAAAGCGAAGATGACTTTAAATATCTATCACTTTCCAAACTACGAGAAATGCTTTTGAGGCCTCTCAAAATTTAATTCCTGCAAAGTCGCGTGATCGCAAGTGCTGGACAAAGTTTTATATTCGCCTCGTGGGAGACGGGGATTCGGTTCGTATGATTGCCGCGCTCACGCAGTGCACAGTGGCCGATTTCCCGAAAAAGCTGGCCAAAAGTCGAAAAAATTTTTTGTTCCGTTCAAGGTACTATCCATAATTATAAAGAAGTGTTTTCTACACATTTTGGCAAAATAACAGTAATGTACTGGTAAGGCATTCAGCATTAGAGCAAGTCAAAGTGACTCACTTAGATGCATCATCTATCACGCTACTTAAACCTGGATATGTTCTACGTCGTTTTGAAAGTGATAACAGCTTTTCTAGTGACTGTTTTCAGATCGTGTTTAGTAACGGGTGTTTCTGAAGGTATAGACAGTATATTATATGTTATTTTTTTCACCTACTAAAGTTTCGCTGTGTAAAAACTTTTTTTAAACACAGTCATGCACCTCAAGTCTTTTCGTGTTGACATTTTATAAAAATAGTTAGAAGTTCCGCAGAGTTCCACAATAAGATCATTTTTATTATGTAAAAGAAAGTATTTTCTTTCATTTTACGATAAAAACAGATGCGATAATTTGCGATATTTCATGAAACATCATTTTAAATCTTGCGGACTGAAGCTGGCCATTGATTACAAATCTAACTTTTTTTTCAAAACACAAGTTTGCTACTTCAAAAAAGTAGACTTGTACAACTCAAAATATTAGGATGTAAAACAATTTCATAAACTTCAGATTTTTGGTCTTTAATTACAAACCAGATATTTTTCAACAATCAAATTCTTAATGAAATTCTCCACACTTTTTTCTGCTGCGAATACGACCCAGGCCCTCTTTGAAGCTCAAATCTTGTATTCCTTTTGAAAATATGTCTCTCCTTGTTGCAAGAACATTATTTTTCAGACAGAATTAGACAGAATTAGACAGAATTAGACAGAATTAGACTCAGTAAACCTCCAACATTTTTATGTTGCCGGTATGAATCAGAAAAAAAGTCTGATCGGCCATTTTGAATTTTTAAAAATAAGTTACATATTCGTGATTAACGACCACAAAACCATAATATTGCGAAGTTTCGTGTAATTCCTATCATTTTTCTACTTTTGACCAGCTTTTTCGGGAAATCGGCCACTGTGCAGTGGTACGAAATGAAAACACGATCATCAAAATAAGATTTAGGTCACAATTCTTCATCGATTTTAATTTTTTTTTAATTCAGCATTAAATTCTCAAGAAATCTGTCCAGGCCGATCATTGATTTTTTTGTTTAAGTTTGTGTAGAGCTGCAAATAGCGAAAAAAATGTTGATTAAAAAAAATTTTTTTTAATTCCCTGTGAAAGTTTTTCTTAATGGCATCAGGTCTCAATTTTTATGCAGAGGGGTCGGTGGAAGAAAAAAAATCGGTTAATATTTTAAGTTATTTATTATAAACAAATATTTGCAATGAATAGCCAGTACACGGAAAAAAATATCCATTAAATTTTATAGAACTAATCACATAGTAGAGGATACGATGGTTAGTTTAATAAAAGTTAAAATCGTGTTTGTTTTACATTGCGTAGAACTATGTAACGAAATGTGTTACAAAGTTCTGTACAAAGTTCTATAGAGAACATTTCTATAAAATGATAACCGATTTTTCGCCGCAACAAATTAATCTTTTGTATTATTATATTATTACTATTATACTCTAATATTTTTTACATGTTTGAGTACACAATTATTTACTATTTTACAATCACCACACTATTTATAATCGCACGCTATGAAAATCTTTATTCGCCGCGGGTTCGAACCCTATAAGTTTCGCATTCCTAACGCCTATAGCCTCTCGGCTAACCTAGCTGGAAATATTTAAAAAAAATCTTAAATATAACTGACAGCTGTGCAAGACCGCCTGAAAATTGTTGTGACCCATTCCATAAAAAATATTGCTACGTTTATAATAATATATGTACCGTCCCGGGACGGTTGGATATTTCCTCAGGTAAAATATTTTTCAAAAAAGTGAAAGTCATTCCTGAAGTAAATGTCAACGATGAATTCCATGGTGACCTTCATTTTGACCTTGAAGTTGACCTTCATGGCTTTTTGAAGGACAACTTTGTTTTTTTTTTAAATGGAAACCCCCTTTTTTACATCTGCAATCGATAGAGCGGAAAATTCTACGTTCAGGTACGTACATAAGTCATACGTCAATTGTAACGGTCAAAGTCAGTCAGAGGTTATTTGAAATGAACAAAGTTTTTCAAGAGGTCAGTGTAATTTCTGAAGTAAATTTCAACGAGAAATTCATCGCCTAAGGCGATACCATAAGTCCTATACCGTTTTTTCATACGAATATTACGAATCGAAACTAAATTTACGTATTACGACTACATGCTTACTATCTTTCGCTAAAAGATTATTATGGCGCAAGCTAAACTTTCGGAACGAGAGCATTTGTTGAAAACCCACACCTTAGTTTACGTCCAGCTAGTGATGAGCGTGACGATCCTGATCGTCGGGTTGAATTTTATGACATTATGATGGACAGAATTGATAGAGATCCTCTTTTCGTGTACAATACAATAGAGTCACAGACAATATCCCAAAAGATCAATGTTTGGGCCGGTATCTTGAATGATTTATTGATAGGCCCTTTTTTTCATCAATGGTAATATCAATGACCGTGCATATGAAGAACTTCTCAGAAACCAAATTGTACCAAGAATAAGGGAGATTACAGGCGATCATTTCCAAAAATATTTGGTTCCAACAGGACGGAGCAGCGGCTCATTACGGTAGGGAGGTTCGAGCATATTTGGATACTCAGTTTCCTCAAAGGTGGATTGGAAGAAGGGGTGAAATCGAGTGGCCTGCTAGATCTCCTGATCTGACGTCTCTCGACTATTTTCTTTGGGGTTATTTAAAGAGCAAAGTATACTCAACGCTACCGCAAAGCTTAGACGAATTGCAGAATCGGATTCTGCAACAGGCTACTTTGATTGATAGGGAGATGATTCGTAATGCTGTAACTCATTTTTACAATCGCATAGCTTTTTGTCAAGAAGTTCAAGGTTTTCAGTTCGAACATCTTCACTGAAGCGTGAGAGGCAAGGGGACTCATGCTAATCAAGCACCCCGAAACGTGAGAGGCAAGGGGACTCACGATAATCAAGCACACCAAAGGGAACAGAATTTACTACGTCCACGTCGTTGTTCCTGGGCAATGCTAAACGTAAACGTACGAAAAGTGCGATTAAAAAGCAAACGAACTCGATCTCCTCAACAACGCATCATTAATACAAATACCCTCTCTCGTTCCGAAAGTTTAGCTTGCGCCATAATAATCTTTTAGCGAAAGATAGTAAGTATGTGCTCGTAATACGTAAATTTAGTTTCGATTCGTAATATTCGTATGAAAAAACGGTATAGGACTTATGGTATCGCCTTAGGCGATGAATTTCTCGTTCAAATTTACTTCAGGAATTGCACTGACCTCTTGGAAAACTTTGTTTATTTCAAATAACCTCTAACTGACCTTTAACGTAACAATTGACCTATGACTTGGGTACGTACCTGAACGTAGAATTTTCCGCTCTATCGATTGCAGATGTAAAAAAGGGGGTTTCCATTTTAAAAAAAACTTGACCTTCTAAAAGCCATGAAGGTCAACTTCAAGGTCAAAATGAAGGTCACTATTGCATTCCTCGTTGAAATTTACTTCGGGAATGACCTTTACTTTTTTGACAAATATTTTACCTGAGGAATTATCCAACCATTCCGGGGCCTCCTAGACACTGTGCGCGCGCGCACGCGCGTGTGTGTGTGTAAGGTGTCTAAAAAGTCCCGGGACTATTGGACATTCCCTCAGGTAAAATAGTTTTCAAAAACGTGAAGGTCATTCCCAAAGTAAATTTCAACGAGGAATTCAATGGTGATCCAGGACTTTTAGACACGCGCGCGCGCGCGTGTGTGTGTGAGCCCGGATTAAGAGCAGGGTGGCCACATGTCAGGGAAGTTAGGGAAATATCAGGGAAAATAAAGTTTGTCAGAGAAGTCAGGGAAATGAAGCAATTGTCAGGGAAATTAGAAATTTATATGTTTTTACAATATTTACGATGTATATTCTTTAAAAATATAACTTGATTCTCAGTATTTTATTTTTAGTTATTTCTTGATTTACAGTTTCCTTTATTTAATTAATCAGGTCAGAAAACTCAGCGGCTTTACAATGGGCTATGAATCACTTTTGTAGAATCAAACCTTATTTTTAAAAAATACAACCTGTAATGAAAAAAGTATTTAAAAAATGACTAGGCCGGATTTTTTTCTATTTTTTTGCTATCCAATGTATAGCCCAAAATAGCCAAAAAATCTAACCTAGTAATTGTTTTTAATTTCATGATTTTTGTAGAGGGTGCCGCTGAGTTGACGGTATGATAGCGCCTTCCTGTTTTCTCAAAAACTAATAGAGAAGAACATACTTTTTATAGTTGTCGCTGAGTTTTCTGACCTCAATTTATCCATACTGCCATGTAAAGCACATTTTTCTGACTTCCGTGAACAGCTCCTCGATAAGAGGATGCACGGCATCTTCCATAGAAATGTGGAGGATCAGTCAATGTCGTGTGAGCTAATTTTTGCTTTCCTTAAATCACCCGGATTGAAGTCTGGCACGGAGGGTTTCATTTTTGCATGTCAAGACGGTGTCATTTCCACCTTAACATACCGTCGCCACATTCTGATCCAAGACATTCCCAATGATAGCTGCAGGGCGTGCCATGCACACCCCGAACATTTGGTACACATACTATCTAGTTGTCCAACTCATGCGGGAACAACCTACATCCAGAGGCACAATGCGGCACTAAGAGTGCTTTATTACCATCTCTGTCACTCTTACGGCATTAACCTTAATATCGCTCCTCTAAATGCTCCTAGGGAAATCGAGTCAATTGTCGAGAATGAGAAGTGCCGCATATACTGGAACTTTATATTCTAGACAATTGTTTCTGTTGTACACTTGAGGCCTGAAATGGTTCTTCTTGACTTAAAGCGAACCATGTTCGTTATCGAATTTTCGGCACCAGCTGACAAAAACATCATAACCATGGCGAATGAAAAGAAAGAGAGGTATAGAGACCTTAAGAGGGTCGATGATTGTACCCGGAATATTCTGTTAAACTAATCGTCCTTATCATCGGCGCTCTCGGAGGTTTCAAGCTTTCACTGGTCAGTAGCCTTAAAAGCATCTCTGCGTGTGAACAATATGCTAAAACACTTGCGGAAAAAATGCAGAAGGCGGTCGTCCTTGGGTCGCTCCGTGTCCTTAGGGTGCACGAGACTTTTGCCGAATCGTCGTATAGATTCCGTTACAGACTGTAATATACCAAAGGCCAATCTAATATATTAATTTTTTCAAAAGTTATCGTGTTCAGAGATAGACAGACATGCATACAGGGGGTCTCAAAACGTGGACATTTGTTATTATATATAAATTTTATTATAT
>NC_046666.1:91025577-91030696 GCF_010883055.1 Belonocnema kinseyi
TTAAGGATTTGTACAAATTTCCGAAGATTTGAAGAGATTTAACAGACTACAGAATTCAAGAACATTATTTATATTTTAAAATTACTTTAAAATCTTAAAACTCATTTAAATTCTACAGAAATTCCTGAAAGTCTGTGTAAATACTTTAAAATATTTTAAATTACATGAAAATCCTTAAATTCTTACATTTTTTGTAAATCATTTAAAATGCTTTGTAAGATTTTAAATTCCTTTACTCACTTTTTTAATTCGTTTATAAACTTTAATCTTTTTTAATTTAAAAGAATTTTTAAATTCCGATAAATTAATGTGAAATTCATTCAAATTCTTTTAAACGCATGAAAATGTTTTGTAATTAGACAATAATACATCAAACAGAAGATTGGTGAATATTTAGGGATATTTCGGAATACCCAAAATATTTGAGATCATAAAGTATACCAAGAATACCAAGAATATCTAGGAATATTGAAAGAATATGTGTATGGGAATATTTAGTGATATATTTATAACCATCGGCGACCTTATTAATAGTCTCGAGGTCGAAATAGGTTGTTTTTTTAGAGGAAATTATACTTTTTTCATATTTCAAAAATTTGAAGAGAATAATTAAAAAGTTTTTCTTAAAAACCCTACCGTTTTTATTTTTCTGAATATTTTTTTTAAGTTTCTACTAATAAAAAAAGGCATCTTAGTAGCATTAAGCGGACTAAACCATTTTTGAGGCCGAGAGAATTTTTCTTGGATAAAAATGTAGTTTTTGAACTTTTTTGTGAACTATGAAAAATATCGCAAAATAACAAAAGGCGTTTTTCATAGTACTTTTTCAGACGTGCAAATTTTTATGTTAACATTATTTCCAAGAAAAAGTAGAAAATTCGATTGTAACAAAAACGAATTCTCCGGGCTGCAAAAGTTATTGAGCAAGCATCAAACTTATAAGATATCTTCATTATAAAAGCACAAGTTCAAAAAAACATTGGATTTTGAAAGAAGACGATGAACGATATTAGAATCAAAGAGAAAGTAATGAATATCTCGATTAGGCCGAAAGTTATAGATTTTAAATAAAAATATTCTGGTTTTTTGAAAAACAATGTACAAAATTCAAGTACGCATAACTTTTTAGAAAAAATTCTGTTTGGAAATCAGACAAATATGTATCGCCTTATTTCCTTTGAATAACAAAATATTTCGCTTTCGAGTTATTCTGCGATTTCAAGCCCCTGTCTGATTTGAAATGGATTCGGTCCGCCTGAATACTTTGTACGCTTGAAGATATTTTATAAAGAAGCAGTCGTGAAGCTTTTTAACAACAAGTTTATGAATACAATAATTCTTTAGATGCTTATTCGTACTCCTTCTTCAATTTGATTCAATATTATTATTAATATTCCTCACTAATAAACTTCGTACTTTAAAACAGCAAAACGTTAAACAAATGCTTGGGCCGGCGGGCGAGGGACATGGGGAATTTCGCAATCTTCACGGAGTAGGGACTTGCAGCTACATTTTATAGAACTGAAGTCTATAAAGCTTATATTGAAGTACTTCACAAACACTTCATACCTCGAATCGAATTTTTATAAGATTTTTCATCAGGTTTTCAAGACTTTTGCTATAAATTTAACAGAATTGAGCTATCTAGACCTTACAATTATATGATCACAAACTCTCAAATGTGATTTCTACGAAAGTTTGCAACGTTTTTTTTTATGAATTTCTCCATATATTTTATTAGCATTTTTAAATCAGAGTTCAATATAAAGTTTACAGAACTCTTGTAGAACGATTCCATATTTGTTTTACATTAAATCCTGAAAGTTATCCAAAATCTCTGACACTTGTTGAAGATTCACTCTTATCCCCGACTACAGAAATAATTCAGGAAAGATTAATGCACTTTTTTTCCGTGTATAATGGATTATGTTCTTGTGAATGTATGTGTATGCATCGAAATCGCTCGTTTATAGCAATGAGGTGAAATGTTCTCATGGAAATGTGGTATCCATTGTAATTTGTTGAATTGATTAACAATTATTATAAACAAATGCATGATTTGAAAAGTTTTCGGCAGAAACGAACCGAATTTTCTTCCGATTGTCTTCGAACCTCATTGCGTGTGATGCGTATTGATGTAGTTTTGTCATCTGATATAATTTGTTAAATTTATCAAAAATATTATAAACAAATGCACACTGTTAAAAATTTCTGTTGCAAACTTCCAGTACATGTATTGGAAGTTTATTTCCGAAACGTAAGGTAACGCTGCAATACACATTGTTGTAGTTTCCAAATTCTGGCATTGGTATACTACCTTACATGCCTTGGAATGTTATAATACAAGTCTTGTAGCTGGATATTTCGACGCCTGTTGAAGAGAAAAATTAGAACCAGTGTAAATAATTTCTGAGAAAACTTGTTCCTGGCAAACAAATTTCTGCCCGCGTGAAAAAAATTTGCACCAGATCGAGCACCAGGTAGAAATAATATGTATTCTACGAAAAATTTTAAAAAATTTAAATTTTGTGAATAATGAAAACAATTCCAAATGGTCAGTCGACGACTCGGGTGCACCAGGTCGCGCCCGAGTTATCTTAGCACGTATTCTACGATAAATTTTTCAAAATTTATATTGTTTCAACAGCTAAAATAATTAAAAATCGTGAGTCGAAGATCCAGGTGCACTAGGTCGAGCACCACGTAGTTTAATATGTATTCGAAGAGAACATTTTCAAAATTTATATTTTGTGAATAATGAAAACAGTTCCAAATGGTGATTCGGCGACCCGGGTGCACCAGGTCGCGCCCCAGGTATCTTAGTACGCATTCTACGAAAACTTTTCCAAAATTTAGATTGTTTCAACAGCTAAAATTATTCAAATTTGTGAGTCGACAATCCGGGTGCACAAGATCGAGCACCAGGTAATATAATACGTATTCTACAAGAACTTTTTTAAGAATTTAAATTTCGTCAATAATGAAAACAATTCTAAATGGTCATTCGACAACTCGGGTGCACCAGGTCGCGCCCCAAGTATCTTAGCACGCATGCTACGAGAACTTTTTCAAAATTTAGATTGTTTCAACAGCCAAAACTACTAAAAATTGTGTGTCGACGATCCGGGTGCTCCAGGTCGAACACAAGGTAGTTTAAAACGTTTTCTACGAGAACTTTAAAAAAATTTTTATTTCGTTAATAATGAAAACAATTCTAAATAGTGATTCGACGACCCGGTTGCACCAGGTCGCGCCCCAGGTAGCTCAGTACGTATTATACGAGAACTTTTTAAAAATTTAAATTGTTTCAACAGCTAAAATGGCTATAAATTGTGAGTCGACGATCCGGGTGCACCAGATCGAGCACCAGATAGTATAATACGTATTCTACGAGAACTTTGGAAAAAATTTAATTTTGTGAATAATGAAAACAATTATAAATAGTGAGTCGGCATCCCGGGTGAACCAGGTCGCTCCTCAGGTAGTTTAGCACGTATTCTATAAAAACTTTTCCAAATTTATATTATTTCAACAGCCAAAATTATTAAAAATTAGAGTCGACCTGGGGCGCGACCGTTGTTCCCGGGTCGTCAACTAACCATTTGAATTTGTTTTCATTATTCACAAACTTTAAATATTTTCAAAGTTCTCGTAGAATACGTATTGTACTGCCTGGTGCTCGATCTGATGTGCCCGGATCATCGACTCACAATTTTTAGTAATTTTGGCTATTAGAACAATCTAAATTCCGAAAGAATTCTCGTAGAATGCGTGCTAAACTACCTAGGGTGCGACCTGGTGCGCCCGGGTAGTCGACTGACCATTTGGAACTGTTTTCATTATTCACAAAATATAAATTTTGAAAATGTTCTCGTCGAATACATATTAAACTACGTGGTGCTCGACCTAGTGCACCTGGATCTTCGACTCACAATTTGTAATTATTTTAGCTGTTGAAACAATATAAATTTTGAAAAAGTTCTCGTAGAATACGTGCTAAGATGCCTGGGGCGCGACCTGGTGCACCCAAAGTTAAACTATTTGGTCGACAATTAAAATTTTATTCAAAAAATCATATTTTTGGGTTAAAAATTCAGCTTTTTTGTAGATGATACACTTTTTGACTTTAAAATTAAATAATTTTGTTGAAAGTTCATATATTTTGTTGGAAATTGACCTTGCTTGGTAGAAATTTAATCTTTTTGGTTGAAAATGTATCATTTTTGGTCGAAAATGCAATTGTTTGGTTGAAATATGAACTGTACATCTTCTTGGGCTTAAAAGTCGATTATTTCACTAAGAGTTGAATTACTTTGTAAAAAAAAATACTGTTATTTTCAAAAAGGTTTTATAATTATGGTTAAAAATTCAACTATTTGGTTGAAAGTTTAACTCTGATTGAAAACTCATATTTTTGGCTGAAAAAAATCAACTTTTTGTAGATAATTAATTTTGTAGATCATTAATTTTCTTGGTCAAAAATTCATGTTATTGGTTGAGAATTTAACAACTTTATTACAAATTTATTTTTTCGATTAAAAATTATTTTTTTTATCTGAAAATGTAACTATTCTAGGATTGATTAAAAATTAATCGTTTTCATCTGGAAATTGAACTATTCAATTTTTGTTTGAAACTTTATCTTGTACATTGTATTGGTTAAAACACCAATTATTTGATAGAAAATTAATTTAATTCGTTAAAAAGTAAACTTTTGGGTTGAAAATTGATATATTTTGTTCATTAATTTTTTTTCCAAAAACAAAAAAACTGCAAAATCATTCTTTTTATATACTGTACAATTTTCAAAAAGCTTTTTTTTTAAATCTGCAAAAGTAAAAATAGTGTTTCAAATTATTTGAAATAATTTCAAGTTTTAAATTAATTCCTAATCTTTTTTTAAATTAATATTGTAGCGTTTAAACTTAAAATTTAGCTCATTAAAAATTTAACAATTCAAGGATTTCTATTTCGAACCATTCTGTTCAAATTTGTATAGTTTTTAACAGTTGTTTGCAATGGATTGTTTTCAATGAACGGTCAAATATTGCTGATGATTAACGAAATTTTCTTTTTTTAATTAAAAAATTTCAAATTGAATGGGTTAAAAGTAAAAATT
>NC_046666.1:91030796-91033586 GCF_010883055.1 Belonocnema kinseyi
GTCTTGAATTTTGATATTAGTTACTTTTTTCGTTAAGTATCTCCACATTTATTTTTGGAATGAATTAAATATTAAATAGTCTTTTGTATAAATGCAAATAAATAATTTAGAAAAACTTTTTCTGAACACAATTCCCCTAACACATTTTAATGAAATTTAGATTGCAATTATCACAAATTAAATTAACTTAAATTCTGTAATATATTATATATTCCTATGCAATCTATCGTACTGATGCTATTCAATATAGAGTACTATTGCAATATTACAAGCACTTCAAGCAACACAAAGCGAAGAAAAATGCATGCTTTTTGTGACTCACTCATCAAAGATCTTGGAGGTGTTGGTGGAACAGCAGGTTTGGGAGGCACTGCACTGCAGGGCCTTCCGATTTTTGATGGTTGACGTAAACCTGATGCCTTCGTTTCTGCCATTTTATATCAATATATTCGACGCACTTTCTATTATACAGCACTGAAATGAAATATGAAACAATAAATACAGTGATTTTAAAAGCAATATTAAATACATTTGAGGCATTTTCTTCTTCAAGATAAGCAGTAAGCTGAATACGAATAAGAAACAAGAGTTGATTTATTAACCCATTCCCATGCTCAACAAGATATCTTATTAATTTATTTAATATACATATTGGTTTTACCGTTTAACTGTTTTAAATTCTCTGTAAAAATTTTTCGCAGTGGCATCAGGCCTCAGGTTTGATGCAACAGTATCGGTGGAAAAAATATTGATATGTCAATTTATTTTTCATAAACAAATATTTGCAACAAATACCCAATATGATGGATTATGTTCGTGTGAAGTATATTTATGCATCGAAATCGCTCTTTTAGAGCAATGAGGTGAGATTTGATCATGAAAATGTGATATCCGATATAATTTGTTAAATTTATTAACAATTATTATGAAAAAATGCATGATTTTAACAGTCTTAGGCAGTAACGTACCGAACTTTCTTCCGATTGTCTTTGAATCTCGTTGCCTGTGATACACGTTGATGTATTTTTGTCATTTGATATAAGTTATTAAGTTTATCAACAATTATTATAAATAAATGCATGATTTGAATAGTTTTAGGCAGAAACGAACCAAATTCTCTTCCGATTGTCTTCGAATCTTATTGCCTGTGATGCACATTGATGTTCATAAAAATATTGAATGATATTTTGAGTCGAAAAATATCAATGAGCATTAGGGTGCCCCAAAAAATCAGATTTGAGAAATTTTAACGGGCTTGTTGGCCAAATCGTTCTTGGAGGCAAATAAATTAATGCTTATTTTCTTAAAAAAAATTTTTAGAACTCGCTCCGGCCATTTTTATGTCTTATGGAGTTTAACATGTAAAATGATTCCTATTTTTATGTCTTTGATTTGGGCAGGAAATTATAAGTCCATTTATTTGACATTTGACATGCTTGTTCACTTTAGTGAATATTGCATTTATCGCATTTTTATGTCTGAGAAATATTATGCAACAGTTTGAGACATATCAAAAACGCCATTAAATGGCAATATTTAGAGGCTCATTATGATCCTCAGATATACTTGTGTAACTTCACATTTTCAAGAGACATTCTTTAGACTATTGAGAATATTCTTTAGACTATTGAGAATAGATTTGTACAAAAAATATGATTAAACGTTTAATTTACTCTGAGTAAAGAGTAAGAAAAGGTTATGAAAAATGAACATTTAAGGTGAACACTGGCTGAAGGGAATTCAAGTGGACGGCTGCAAAAAAAGTTGACCCACCCTTGGTCCGCTCATTATGCACGGTATTTGCTGCGACCCCAAGCTGCGGTCACTGATAATGAGTTGAATGGCAGAGTAATAATAAGTTCATAAATCTATAGTTGCTCTCTGGATTAAATCTATAGCTGGTGTTAGTACTTGTCTACTTTTCCGTTCGTTTCTGCCTAAAACTGTTCAAATCATGCATTTGTTTATAATAATTGTTGATAAACTTAACAAATTATATCAGATGACAAAACTGCATCAATGGCCATCACATGCAATGAGGTTCGAAGACAATCGGAAGAAAATTCGGTTCGTTTCTGCCTAAAACTGTTCAAATCATGCATTTATTTATAATAATTGTTGATAAACTTAACAACTTATATAAAATGAAAAAAATACATCAACGTGTATCACAGGCAACAAGATTCAAGGCAATCGGAAGAAACTTCGGTACGTTTCTGCCTAAAACTGTTCAAATCATGCACTGTTAAAAATTTTTGGAGTTCTAGCTCACATCTACCAGAATTCTACAATACAAGCGTAAGGTAAAATTGCAACCATGGTATTGGAATGACGAAATTGCAATACATGTATTATAAGTGTTGTAGATCGTGAAGTGATCGTCCAGCATTCCAATACATGTATTAGAGCGTTTGAAACACGAAAATTGTGCACAAGGAAATTATCAACAGCCAAAATTACTTAAAATGATGCACGGAGAAAAACGTTCAGTGGCTCCTACCCTTGCAAGGGTTAGAGCCACTAAACGGAATAGTAAATTATGGACGGGCCACTACAAGAGTAGAATCTACTGAACGCGTGTTGAGTCGACTCTACTAGTCGCTGAAGAGTAGCTTCTACTAAGCAGGCAGTCGCACACAGTGATCCCAGATCTGAAACGAGACGTGGTCCAATACCATGACACGTCTATGTCCGTGTGAATGTGGTAGGAGACGATATAAATGCCTGGGTTGCGCGCGCAACCCATTTCTCCTCTTCTGAATTTGAAAACTCGAAGGTGCACGATTGCCG
>NC_046666.1:91033686-91039259 GCF_010883055.1 Belonocnema kinseyi
CGCGCAACTCAGTCGTTTACAGCGTCTCCTACTAAATTCACACGGACATAGCCCTGTCATAGTATTGGACCGCATCTCGTTTCAGATCTGGGATCACTGCCACCAGTATCCATAGCTAGAGGGATGGATATGAGGGGACTGCGCACCCAGTTCGCGCCAACACAAGCAAACCTGAAACACTACGCAAATGAGCAACCACACTCTGGCAGGAGAAGGGAGACTGGCAGCCATGTTATAGATGACGAATCCACAGCCAATAGCAATCCCAGCGGTGTGTAGGCCAGAGCCAACCGGCAAGACGGATTCTACCGCGTAAGGCGCGCATTGGCGAAAGACCTCATTGAAGCTCGTCCGTTGGCACCAACCAATCAGAGAAGGCCACGCAAGAGGTCGGCAGGATCTGATGGAAAATAGCGGCAAGACGAGTGATTTAAAAAAGTGGCGTGAGATCAGTGGAGACCCCCGCGCGGCTCCAAATTTGGAGAGGCGTTCGACCCAAAGACCAGTTATAACAAGTTGGGCCAACCTAACCTCTCCAAACGACCTGGCGTTCCCTAGAACGAATTCTCTCTCCGCATGTCTGTAGGTTGCCAGGAGGTTGACTGATGATTATCTGCCTGCCGACATGTAGTAAGAATAGACTGTAGGTTGTTAGGGGGATGACAGGGGATACCCAGCCTGGTCACAGTTAGCCAAGATAGCCTTGTAGGTTCTCAGAAAGTTGTCAGGAGGTTACCTGACAACCAGGACCGTAATTGTAACTTAACTTTGTTCCTCTTCTTGTTAAAATAATAATAAATAGGTTTTAGTTCTGTTTTTATGTAAACCTGAGTTTTTTTAAAAGTAATTTTCTCTCTCTCTCTCACACGCGAGAATTACCCCTCCATTCATCTAGTGTTTCGTGTCGATTTGGAACTAACATTCCTGTTAGGTAACGCTAGGACAGCATAGTGGAGGTTCCGGTAGGGTGGACCCTACCTGGCGCATAATAAATTAAAAGGAACTTCGAGGGATGTTCGTGGGTCAGAAGTGTGTGGCCTACGGACTTGGTTTATTCAGGCGTGACGAGAAGGTAAGTGGCAGCCATCTTGTGGCTAGGTTACCCCACCTGACTCTCCCCCGGTCAGGCCGTGTTAGCGGTAGGCACACTGGATTTTGGAAAACCTAGTTATAATATATATATATATATATATATACCAGCGAAGTCGCGGTAAAACTTCAGCTACAACCACGTCTCACGACCATAAGATAGGTGGTTACAGTCTGTAACGGAATCAATGCGACGATCCAGAAAGAGCCTCGTGCACCCTAAGAACACGGAGCGACCCAAGGACTACCGCCTTCTGCATTTTTCCCGCAAGTGTTTTAGTATATTTTTGATATGCAGAGATGCTTTTTAGGCCATTAGCGAGTGAAAACTTGGCACCTCCAAGAGCGCCGATGGTAAGGACTATTAATTTAACAGTATATTCCGGGTACAATAGTTGTAGCTACCTAAGAAGGTCTCGATTCCTCTCTTTCTTTTCATTCTCCTTGACTATGATGTTTTTATCACCGGGTGCCGAAAATTCGATAACGAACATGGTTCGTTTCTCGAAGTCAAGAAGAACCATGTCAGGCCTCAGGTGAGCAACAGAAACGATTGTTGAGAATATAAAGTTCCAGTATATGCGGCACTTCCCATTCTCGACAATTGACTCCATTTCCCTAGGAGCATTTAGAGGAGCGATATTAAGGTTAATGCCGTAAGAGTGACAGAGATGGTAATAAAGCACTCTTAGCACCGCATTGTGCCTTTGAATGTAGCTCGTTCCCGCGTTAGTTGGACAACTAGATAGTATGTGAGATAAATGCTCGGGGTGTGCATGGCATGCCCTGCAGCTATCATCAGGAATGTCTTGGCTCAAAATGTGGCGACGGTACGTTAAGGTAGAAGTGATACCGTCTTCGCATGCCAAAATGAAACTCTCCGTACCAGATTTCAATCCGGGCCATTTAAGGAAAGCAAACGTTAGCTCACAAGACTTACTACAACTATGTTTGGTGTTGTCATTGTTGTTCCTACGAGAAGCTAGGGAAAGGGGTTCGTCCATCCTTGTAGAGCCCCGCCCGCATACAAGGATAAGGCTGCCGTACTCTGAGAGATCGTCCGGTATCCCAGAGTCACTGTTCTAGACACCTCACCCAGGTGCCATTCAGCTTTCGGCACGGTTTTCACACCTCCGCTTGTGGGTTAATTCCTTCGGGACTACCCCTGGACAATTGTCCGCGATTGCCTATTTATTTTTGTAACCATCTTCAACAGAAACCCTTGGTAGAGGGACCCTCTATCCGCAACCCCAGGACAAAAAGTGGGCACATTTTTAATATTTTTGAGACCACTTTTTGAAACATGCCAAAATTCTCTGTAAGGTTATTCATAATATTAAAAAATTCTAACAATTTATTCCCATGACTTTTTTCATGATCTTAAAAATTACCAGAGTTATAGCATTTACAAAATTCTAAAAAATACACGAAAATGAACATTTTAGGCTAAATAACGCACGATAGAAAAAACTCAAGAGAAGAAAAATGTTGCTTTTTGAATGCTCTACAAGATTATCATAACAACTTTTTGAATTTTTTTGAAAAATCAAAATTTTATATTTTGACAGCATACAAAATTATGGAAAATCCAAAAATTACACTTTTCGGCCAAACTATGTAAAATACGGTAAAAGATGAAGAAAAAAAATTGTGTATTTGAAAAAGATCTCCAAAATTGTAATCAACCACTTTTTGATAGGATGTATAGTTTTGGCTCTAATCATAAAAAACATGATTAACAGTAAAAAACAAAAAAATCTGCCCGCTTCGTGGGCACATTCTAATCACAGCTTTTGTCATTTAAATTCTTTTTCGTCTCGTGTGTGGGGTTTCAAAAAATTTAATTAATAATTTGTTATTTTTTTAAATTTGTTATTTGTTAAAATTTGTTGCAGTTAAGAGTTGCAACAGTTAAAAATTAAATATATTTCGGCGAAAGTTTTACCCAGGTTAGAAGAATAATTTTGATCACGATGAAGTGAGGAAATTTCGTTAAAACATGTAGAATAAGAAACAGAAAAAAGAAAAAGAATTGTTCTTACTGCTTTAGTATCTCCTCCGAAACAAATTAGACTATTGTAGACGAATTAGAACTTATTTATAATAAGTTGCGCAAAAACAACCGACAGATCGAAATCCCCATTTCTCTCCAATTTATTGAAGTTAAACGATGATAGATAGCACCAGCGTCGCGATTCTCGCTAACGCTCGAATAAAAATGGAGCGATTATAAGGCGAAAGATTATCCTGGCCGAAATCTTAGACTCAAAGCAAACTATGAAATAATGATTCTTAATTTTTCATATAATTTCGTTTGAGAATGCTCCTAGATTGTTTCCGCTATTTTCCGATCGAGCCCAGGAAAAAATTTTCTGAACAAAATCAAAGTCCGGTTCATGAACAACTTTAAAAACGGCCATTTTGACAACTATGTATAGAATATCACACACACATCATTGTTTTGAAATAACTGACATTTAAAATTGATACAACGATAAAACGTATGCTATTCCTACTTTACCGAAATGAGCCTGAATTTAGAAATCAAAATTCTGTATCACTTAAATTATATTAAAAACTCGCAAACTCAATGACATGGTTGAAATTACACGCTTTTAAATTCATAATTAGATAAGAGATCAAAGCGTGGGCTGCGTTGCGCTCTAAGTTATTGGTTTCCCCTTTTTTGTCATTGTTTACTCAACCTGAAAGACGACGGATAATTCAAGAGGTTTAATAATGAATTCCTCCATTCATCAACGGATTTAAAACTCTTAAAATGATGAATCATACTAATGTAAAGAAGTATGATGTAAGTGTCTTCTGCAAGTCTCACCAACAGTTTATTTTCGTATTTCGTCGTAAGCGTAAAAAATTGCTATTATAAACTTTTAAGTTTCTTATTTGATATTAATATTCTTAGAATATAAATTAGATTATCTGATTTGGATTCAGTAACAACATCACACAAGTGTCAATAGTAGATTTCTGATCTTACAAAATTTCTGATTTCAAGATTTCTGATTTTACACAATTTTCTGGTCTTACAAAATTTCTAATTTTCTCGATTTCAAGGTCAAAAGTGCCGCATTTCCGTATGTCTATTCAAGTAAGGTACAAAATGTGAGTTTGAACTCCCAAAATAACATTAAGCTTTCTCATGAAAAATTCATGTTTTATGAATTTGTAACTGACCTCTCAAGTTTTATTCAAATCAAATAAGAATTAAACTGCAAAAACAACAAATTTAATTTTCGATAACCTCAGTATTTTCAAGAATATATTTTATTGGTAGCTGTTTTTATAATTTGAAGTGATTTACTACCGTAATCATGACTGGAGTTGTTAACAAATATATATTGTTAACGTAGGAATCAGATAAGTATGAGATGACCTTTACTTCATATCAATTTTTTATTTTATTTCTGTCTTCATGAAAAATCAAATTTTTTATAACTTTCTTTGAATTATAAAGAATCAAAACATTGAACTGTAAAAAACAAAATTTAAAAAAATTTAAGAATGGTTTTTATTTTGCTTCAATATAGGGGCCACAAAAAAATTAACAAAGGATTTTTAGAGGGGAGATGGGTCAGTATAATTATATATATTTTGTCAAAGCATGGACATAGGAAACACGCGACAAGGCATGCCATTGCGGGGTTGATGCAATGAGGGGGGAGGTCCGCATCTTTTGATGTCGCGCGACAAACATGGCAGCACCCACATGTTTATATTTTCTTGTACAGTTTGTCGGAAAAAAAGCTCATGCGCATAACCAAGTGACACATCGTAAGATGGCGGCTCTCCCCACTCGTGGAATTCTCCCCCTGCTGTGAAGCCAACCCCGCTCGCCATGTCAGGATGACATGCCTAGTCCCGTATTTCCTATGTCCATGTGTCAAATATATTCATGAAACAAGTCAAAATCAACTTGAGTCGTTTTCAAATAAACTGGAACCTCGATTGAATGAGTCCGGATTTACTGCTTCCGAGAATTGTTGCCGCGGAGTAGAGCCTGAGCCCCAAGCGTGAAAAAGCGCAGCAGCGTACCGACAAAGGGGCAGTGCGCGTTAATATTATGTACTCATTGGAAATAGTTCAAACGCCACTGAATGTTTACGTTTAGACGTTATGGATTCATCACTGAAGGCCACTGAAGCCTTCCCCGAAACCGGAGGTAAATCCAAATACTAGTGTATTATGGAGACAACACTATCTAGCTAAAAACCTTAAGTAATCTGATTCAGTTTAATTATAATTTCTCCCTTGTTGAGTTTCTGATATCGGTTAAACAAAATGAACATAGCAGATATTTTGCATTCAAATAGGCTCTAATAACTTTGTTGCATGGGACTGATTACCCACGAATAAGACTTGAATCGATATGCGTTCATTTATTTTTCGTTCTGTATAGTATATAATTTTGAAAATCCACCAAGTTTACATTATATTTCATACCATTTTTATGTATCATATTCTTT
>NC_046666.1:91039359-91048342 GCF_010883055.1 Belonocnema kinseyi
GCGCGCGCAACTCAGTCGTTTACAGCGTCTCCTACTAAATTCACACGGACATAGCCCTGTCATAGTATTGGACCGCATCTCGTTTCAGATCTGGGATCACTGACTGGTGGATCATTACGGTGTTGTCTGCTCCGTGTTTATTGCTGTCAGACAGTTCCAATGTTTTGAAATGGTGCTGAAGTGGACGAGGGATGTTTCCGGCATCTCCGATGCTTGTCGCCGTGATGGTTTCGTGCAGGTTCTCTTCCAGTGCCTCTCCTGTCGTCGCCGACCCCTCACAAACAAGGTTTACCAACTTTTACTGTTCTAAGTTATTTAACTTTCTGCCGGGTTCCCTGTAATATTTTCATTAAACTAATCTCGAGACGTTATTACAGTTCTTATCTTATATTAGCATTAGTAATGACAATTAGATAATACTATTCTTAATAATACGAGGTTCATTTAGAGTTGACTTGAGGTTATTTTTTATTTAAACGCGAATGTGACTTTTGTCTTCTTTGGTTCTGGCTTCGGCGAGACCCCGTAAAGCTTCGCAGGATTTCCCCGGGAGCGGGTGCTAATCTGGAAAATTGCACCCGCTTCCAGCGAAATCGCGGTAAAATTTCAGCCACAACCACGTCTCACGACCGTGAGATAGGTGGCTACAGTCTGTAAAGGATTCAATACGACGCTCCAGCAAAAGCCTCGTGCACCCTAAGAACACGGAGCGACCCAAGGAGAACCGCCTTCTGCATTTTTCCCGCAAATGTTCTAGCATATTGTTGACACGCAGGGATGCTTTCTAGGCCATTAGCAAGTGAAATCTTGGCACCTCCAAGAGCGCTGATGATAAGTGCCGAAAATTTGATAACGAACATGGTTCGCTTCTCGAAGTCAAGAAGAACCATGTCAGGCCTCGAGTGAGCAACAGAAACAATTGTCGAGAATATAAAGTTCCAGTATATGCGGCACTTCCCATTCTCGACAGTTGACTCCATTCTCACTCAAAATGTGGCGACGATATGTTAAGGTGGAAATGACACCTCCTCGGCATGCAAAAATGAAACCCTCAGTACCAGACTTCAATCCGGGCGATTTAAGGAAAGCAAACGTTAGCTCACAAGACATTGACTGATCCTTTACATTTCTGTGGAAGATACCGTGCATCCTCTTATCGAGGAGCTGTTCACGAAAGTTTTTCTCTTGTGCTTTCTTAATCCAGGCTTTCAGGAGTGAGTACTCGAGATAGATAAGAATTCATGCATTTTGCTCACCCCTAATACTTAAGTCAAGTCCGAGTGCTTCAGCAGCCTCCTCCGCTGCTTTGTGCAGAAACACTCCTTTGCCTACTTCTTCGTGATTTCTGACCATTTTAAGAAGAGGGTCTCTTCCATTTGCAACTCTATGTGCTGTACCCAGTATAATCCTGTTGTGAAGACATTCAAGACTCAATATTCCGCGACCCCCTTGACGGCGTGAGATGTACAGTCGCGGAACGGAAGACTTAAGATGCATGCTTTTGTTCATGTGCATAACCTTTCTTGTCCCGATATCAAGAGATCTGAGCTCGTTCTTCGACCATGGAACTACTCCAAATTAATAGAGTAGTACCGGGACGGCAAGCATGTTCGTTGCAGATACTTTGTTCCTCACCGACAGTTCGGAAGACCAAATCTGTCGGATCGGACGTTTGTATCTGCTTCGGAGTGTATCCTTTATAGATGTCACATCCTGAATGCGGCTCTGTGGCACGCCCAGATATGTATAAGTCTCTCCAGCGCCAAGGTGTCGTATGGCGCTTCTATCAACGAGCTCAGGATCTTCAGGGATGCAATTAAGTTTTCCTCGCTTCAAATAAACCTTGGAGCATTTGTCTAACCCAAATTCTATTCCAATTTCCTTAGATATACTAAGATACTTAGATACTTATATACTTAGATATACATGAGTGACCTTGTCCTTTCGATCTGCAGGTTTGCCGCACAAGTACCCGTCGGAATGGCAAAGTGCTAGAGATAGTGGCAATAATGTAAGGCAAAAGAGGAGTGGGCTCATGGTGTCGCCCTGAAAGACACCTCTCTGAAAGGTGACCTTGTTAGTTGTCACACGATTTTTTCCAGATGAGATAGTAAATCTGGTTTTCCAAAACGGCATCAATCTCTCTATGCACCTAACTATTTGCGGATGAACCTTTAAGATTTCCAAAAGGCAGATGATAAGTCTATGGGATGTCGAATCGAAAGCTTTCCGATAATCAATCCAGGCCATCGATAGGTCACGCTCGTAGAATGCTGCATCTTTGCAGGCACATCTATCGATGAGCAGGTTCTCCCGACATCCGGCTACGCCTTTCTTTGAGCCTCGTTGTTCATGCATTTCTTGCCACACAGGTTCAATTGCCCGAACAATCCTATCATTTAGGATAGCTTTGAATATCTTATAAAGCGTGTTCAGACAAGTTATTGGCCTGTAATTCTTCGGGTCATCTAAGTTGCCTATTTTTGGCAGAAGTATTATGCGCCCTTCCACCAATAACTCTGGAATCGGCTCATCCGACTTCAAATATGAGGTAAAAATACGGCCCAAATGCTGATGGGTTGAAGAAAACTTCTTCCATCAGAAGGTTTTGATGCAATCTGGTCCCGGTGCGGAATAGTTCTTCATCCCTCTTAATACTTTTTTCACCTCCTCGGTAGTGACGGGTGGGCATTCTTTATCAGGCGACCTTTATCGACCTCCTCTGATTTGGGTGGGTGTTCGACAGTAACTAGAGGGTCTTGGAAGAGTCGAGATGAGTCAGAGAGAAACTGTTGATTTTCTCTGACCCGCCTCTCCCTCCGCTCTAGACTTCTCTTAGCATCAGATAGTATACGTATTCTCTCAACAATATGCTGTCTGATGGTCAGCAGCTTTGACTTGTTAAGTGTGTGATAACGGGTCCGGAGTTCGCGCGTGAACTTTCGAACCTTGGCGGTAAAATTTCTGCCAGATGTAATGTAGTCAATCACACATTGAATGCGGGACGCGTACTGTCTTGCCCAGCCTATCTTTATGGCAAGTTGATGCATTCGTCTTTTGGTCTTATGATCAGCCGTTGGTTTTGTTTTACGTTTCGCATCGGCCAAAGCTCTCGCTGCATTATACACACAATAATTGATAGCCCAGAGGTCGGATTCTCCGGAAAAATGTCCACGAAGCTCGACATCCATTTCAGACAGATCTTTAGGCTTGAGAGAGACCTTGGTGTTGATGTTTCGCGGGGTCGTAAAGCATCGCTCTTCATCTATTTGAAGCCTGCCTGCGGTTGGTCTTACTGTCGCCTCTCTTTCTCTGTTGCCGACTTGTTCTAGCTATGGTAGAGTAGGCGTTCCGCTTACATAGCCCCTTTTACGGAGTAGTTCAGCATGGTTTCGCAGACGTTGCTGCGAAAAGTGCGATAGCTCCGGGTGTTTCTCGCACCACAGAGCATGCAGCCGTGCCATGTAACCCCGTTCAGGGGCCACACTCGCATCGTAGAACTCTAGCAAGTCGTGATTCAGTCGCTCCGTTCACCCAAAGGTTGCGAGATCCCGCCGATCCATCGTATTGAATCCATTTTCATTGGCTCCCCCGGCTCTAGATTGGTCGGCATTGTTGGCCGGCCTATTGTCGGGAGCCCTGCGCGTTCTGTTGTTTTGAACCGCACTTACTACAACTGTGTTTGGTGTTGTCATTGTTGTTCCCATGAGAAACTAGGGAAAGGTGTTCGTCCATCCTTATAAAGCCCCGCATGCAAGGATAAGGCTACGTACTCTTAGAGGTTGCCCGATATCCCAGAGTCACCGTTCTAGACACCTCACCCAGGTGCCATTCAGCTTTCGGCACGGTTTTCACACCTCCGCTTGGGGGTTAATTCCTTCGGGACCACCCCTGGACAATTGTCCGCGACTGCCTATTTATTTTTGTAACCATATTCAGCAGAAACCCTTGGTACAGGACCCTCTATCCACAACCCGAGGACGATTATATATTTTATATAATAACAAATGTCCACGTTTTGAGACCCCCTGTATTTATGTCTGTCTGTCTGAACACGATAACTTTTGAAAAAATTAATATATTAGATTGGCCTTTGGTACACTTGTTTATTGTCCTAAACTAAAGGTCAAGTTCGATAGCCAACCGTTTTGGATACAAATTCAAAAATTGGGCACATCTTTAATATTTTTGAGGCCACTTTTTCAAAAATTCCAAAATTCTATGTACGGTTATTCATAGTGTTTAAAAATTCTAACAATTCATTGCCATAACTTTTTTCGTAATCTTAAAAATTACCAGAGTTATAGCATTTACAAAATTCCAAAAAACACGAAAATGAACATTTTAGGCCAAACAATGCACGATATAAAAAACTCAAGAGAAGAAAAATGTTGCTTTTTGAATGCCCTACAAGATTATCATAACAATTTTTTTGAATTTTTTTGAAAAATCAAAAGTTCATATTTTGACAGCATACAAAATTATGCAAAATCCAAAAATTATATTTTTCGGTCAAACTATGCAAAATACGGTAAAAGATTAAGAAACAAAAATTATGCATTTGAAAAAGATCTCCAAATTTTTTATCAACCACTATTCGATAGGATGTATAGTTTGGCTCTAATCATGAAAATCATGATTAACAGTAAAAAAAAAAGAAAATCTGCCCGCTTCGTGGGCACATTCTAATCACAACTTTTGTCATTTAAATTCTTTTTCGTCTCGTGTGTGGGGTTTCAAAAAATGTAATTAATAATTTGTTATTGTCTGTCTTTAAGTCTGTCTGTCTATGAGCACGATAACTTTTGAACAAAATAATCTATTAGGTTGGTCTTTGATACACTCTTTTAGTGTCCTAAGCTAAATACCAAGTTCGTTGTCAGCGATATTGGATAAAAATTCTAAAAGTGAGCGTATTTTGAAAGTTTTTGAGACCACATTTTTTAATGATTCAAAAATTCTCTGTACATTTGTTCATAGTACTTGAAAAGTAAAATGTTAATTTTCGACAGCTCTACAAGATTATCATAACAACTTTTGAATTTTTTCGAAAAATTGATAATTCAAATTTTGATCAAACAAAAAGTAATAAAAAATTGTATTTTGTTGTCAAACTATGCAACGTAGGAAAATAATTATGAAACAAACATTATGCACCCAAAAAATATCTAAAAATTTGTTATTAATCACTTTTTTATAGGCCACGTAGTTTTTGTTTTATTTATAAAAAACAGTGAAAATACAAAACTTAAATTTTTCGACGCATTTTCGCAAGCTAAGAAAAAATAAATAGATAAATTTTTTTTTACCGAAAGTAGAGAACAACAATTTTTATAATTGGTTTTTTTATATGATTGGTAGTTTCTGTTTTAATCGTGAATAGCAATATCAAAATAAAAAAATTACATTTTTGGTAAAATGACACAAGATATAAGGGAAAGGCTGTTTAACCCAAAAAAATCTAAAAAATTTTTTGAAATAATTTCTTGATAAAACTGTTTGGAGAAATGGCACAACATAAATTAAAATATTCATAAGGGTATGTTTCAAAACGTAGCTACAAAATTCCCTTCACCTATTTTTTTCATACGACGGGCTGTGTTTTTAACTTTTAGGATACCAAAATTTATCAGTTTTTTTTAGTCACCAAAAAGGCTTTTTCTCATTTATATTTTCAAATTCAAAACATGAAAAATAAACAAAAATTATGTTTCAAAGTATTAAAAGCGCACTTTCTAAATCAAGGAATTTGATACGCAATCATTCTTTAAAAAATTAAAAACGTAGAAGCTGAATAGTTTTAAGATAATATCTTATAAAATGAACATAATATTTGAAAAAACACTGAAATGTACAATTATCAATTAGTTTACAAAAATTGTAATATAAAACTTCCAAAACAAACTTATTTAAAACAACTACTTTAAAAATAAATCAGTTCTACATTTTGTGCAATCATAATTCAATACATTCAAAAATGAGTTTGAAATTAATTAGGGAAAAAGTAAAGAAACTTTAAAAGAATTTAATCAAATGCCTCCAAATTTAGGGTGAGTTTTAAAGACTTCAAGACGAACAAAATAAAAACTTTAAAAAACTTTATCGAATGAATAGAATGGAGTAAATTTAGAAGAATGTAAAAAAATTTAGGATAAACTAATAATAATTTAGGGTGAATTCAAAATGAATTGCAAAAAATATTTTCAAATTTTTTTAAACCGGACAATTAAATTTCGTCTGTTTTAATACCAGTGCAAGTTACGAATTATAATATACATTTATGGGAATGATACAAAATTTCAGAGATCAAATCGAGTGCGAAGCAGGAGATGCGTGATGAGAATGTGTTTGTTAAAACCGAAGGAGCTTTAACAAAAGAGAATTCACAATCATTAAATTATTATTGTCGCTACTTTTACCTTTAGTTTTAAATAGTCTGTATAGAAAAGTTGAGCGCGAAGCGCGAGAACCAACAGCCGCGCGCCCTGGGCGCGCTCAAACGTGCGAGCCGCGCGCATAGCGCGCGATGAGACTGTGCCCACAAGGCGGGCAGATTTTTCAATTAACAAAAGTGCAATTTTTGCATTATTTTTAGAGTTTTTTGACAGAAAAAAACGATTTTTACCGAAACCTACTAAGGGATAAATTTATGAATAATCACTTCCATTTTATTCATATTAAAAGAGTAATTTTTAATATAATTTCATTTTGAGAGAAGCCCGCCATATAAAAAAGTATATGAATCAACATTTAATAAACAAAAGTGCAAATTTTGCATTTTTTTTCGACTATTTTGGCAGAAAAAAAAAACTTTTTTACCGAAATCTACCAAGAGATGAATTGATCGATAATCCTTTCCATTTTATTAATTAAATATTAAAAGTGTAGTTTTAAATATAATTTGATATCGAGAGAAGTCCGCCATATAAAAGTGTATGTCAATCAACATTTAATAAACAAAAATGCAAATTTTGCATTATTTTTCGGGTGTTTTAGTAGAAAAAAAAAGTTTTTTTACCTAAGTCTACCAACATTATTTTGTAAAGAAGCCCGCCATAGATTTCGGTTTACTTTTTACAATGCAGAAAACAAAATTTGAATTCATGCATTATTTTGCGAGTGGTTTTACTGAAACTATTTGGAGCAAGTTACAGTTTCACCTAAGACACCTCGTCTAGGTGCCATTCAGCATTCGACACGGCTGTCACGCGTCCTTTTAGGGGTTATTCCGTCGGGACGATCTCTAGAAAATTGTTCGCGACTGCTTATTAATTATTGTAAGCATATTCGGCAGAAACCCTTGGTACAAAGACCCTCTATCCGCAAACCGAGGACGCGTTTGGTGGATTTGTCATATACCCTTGGGTATGATTCAAAAATTGGGCCCATAGTCGGCAAAAATATTGCCGAAGCTTGGCTGCCATTATCGCGCCAATGACGGAATGATAACTATGGCCTGCACTTGGCAGCCAAGGTTTGGCTGCCATTATCGGCCCAAAATAAATTGAAAAAAATAAAATAGTACTTTGAATATAAATATTAATGGTCCTGTTTATATTGAATACATATATTACATTTTGAACATAACATTACAAATAAAATTTCTAACGCTACGGGGTATCCAACCTACATGTATATACCTAAATCTATCGCCTAGCAGTCGTGACGTTGTGTAAATGTAAAATACACGAACTGTTAACAGGAATATCAATACCATAATTTTTAAATAAATAATTTAAATCGAGTACAATTTTTCGTCGCGTAATATTTCGTTTTTTCCGTTGTAGCCTACTTCACAACTTTTTGCAATGACAGGAAATGTAATTTTTCATAAACATTTAAAATTTTTAATGACAGAACTTAAAAAATTTCATCGTGAACTTTGACAATTTTTCAATAAATTTTTTTTTATATTCCGTGTAAGATTTGTTTATTAGGTGCTAAAATTGAGACTTGGCGAAATAAAGTGCCGATTTTGGGCCAAGCATCGGTGGAGGATCGGCAAATATGAATAGCCAATGTAGGCTGCCAGTACTGGCTCAACACTGGGCCGATTTAAATATAATATGGTTTGCCATCGTAAAAGTAACATTTGGCCCAGCAATGTACCCTCACTGCGCCAGACTTTTGCTAATCCTCGTTAAACATGGTTCCCCGTACTAAAAGTGAGACTTGGCATGATGAAGTGCTGATACTGGACCAAGCATCGGCGGAGGATTGGCAAACATGAAAAGCCAATATAGGCTGCCAGCACTGGCTCAACATTGAGCCGATTTAAATAAAACATGGTTTGCCGTGGTAAAAGTGACCCTTGGCCCAGTAATGTGCCGTCACTGGGCCAGACTTTGGCTGATCCTCGTGAAACATGGTTCCTCATACTAAAAGTGAGACTTGGCGCAATAAAGTGCATATACTGGGGCAAGCATTGGTGGAGGATTGGCAAATATAAATAGATAATATAGGCTGCCAGCACTGGCTCAACACTGGGCCGATTAAAATGCCGATATTGGCCCAATAACTTTAGCCGACCTTTGGCTGCCAAAATTGGACCAAATTACGAGATGAGGCCCAGATAAAATATTTTTTAAAATAAAAAAATCCCTAGAAACTTTATTGACTAAAACACGAGCAAGCTGAATTGCCTCGAGGTATCTTTCTCATACTCCTATACCATCAAAATAATTTAGAATTAATTTCAGTGGCTGATGAAATGTAAATTTATAAATCAGATCCAGAGATTGCAATTTCGAAAATAGAATAATTTCTTACAAAATTTGAATACAAATTCTGGCCGAAAACTTCGCTTCGAGATTTCTTTCTGATACACTCCTATTCTCAGCGACTCATTAATTTACTTTAGCGGTTGATCAAACCAAATTTTGATATTATTATTATTATTATTATTATTACACCATTAAGCCATTTCCCTTTCGGGGTAGGCGTGACTCACTCGGCAGGGGAAAGGAGTAGTGTGTGGATGGGA
>NC_046666.1:91048442-91051624 GCF_010883055.1 Belonocnema kinseyi
AATTATAAGCGTTTGCAAAAGTACACATTATTATCAATGATTTTAACCATGCCCAAATTAAATCATTTTAAATTAAGGGCAATCAAAACTCGAAAAATTCAAATTGATGAATTGCAAATTCTTTATTGTAGAATAATAAAGTATTCGATAAAATATTGTTCAGATTCTAATGCTACTATTTTTACATTGTCAAATTTACCAAGTTTCAAACAATTCAAGACTGAATAATTTAAAAAAGTTTAATATTAAGTGTTTCAAATAATGCTTCGAAAAAATAAATAATTTAAAAGTTAAAATGCTTAAAACTCTCTGAAACTTATTTGCGTTCAATTTAACCGGTTTTATTTTAATAAGAATAGAAAAATGATTGCTGGGCATTTCCCAGGTCGCCGGTCCTGTGAATTGAGTTAACTCTCTAATCTAAAGAGTCAGAAATGAGTCACTGAATCAAATCAATAAACATTTTCAATTATACATAATGCAATCTTATAGATTCAAATAGCTAGAAATGGACCACTGAATCAAATAAGTAAAGATTTTCACTGATGAATAGCGAAATCTCACTGATCCAAATTCAGAAAGTAGATGTAGGTGCGAAGCTAAATAAACCTATTTTTTAAACCTTAGAAATAATTAAATTATCATGTAATTAAGTAAAAAATTGAATTTTTAACTAACAATAACACTTTATCAAATGTTTACAACAAAATACTTTGTGATTTAACAATATTGTAAAAATAATTTCAAAAACTATAATAAGCATTTTTGAAGTTCCATTTTAGATTTGAGGCCCTTCTCTTAAGAATATGACTAAGAAAACCTTTTCGGACAAATGATTCAACTTTTGTAAAGAATCACGTTAAGTAAATTGTCCATTGAAAAAGTAATTATCACCTTTACCCAACCGGCCCACTGATGTCATTCGAGGACATCGTGTTCATGAATTTTTATTTGTTAAGCTTTATTATGTTTCTCCTAATTGTTGAGTTGAATCATACTGCAATACAAAAAAACTCTAAATTCTCAATATAGCTCAACTATTTTGATTTTTTAAATGCACCATTTCCTAACAGATTTATTAGCTTGTTACATTGCTATGGAACTCAAATGTAAATTTAATTTAAAATGGTAGAGAACATCTAAATAATTTAATTGTAACTACTGTAAGTTTTCTGTGGTCTTGAGAGGAAAATTTAAAAGTAAAATTTCTCACTTTAAATTCAGTCATCTGATTTTGAAACAAAGAGTGGAGGGGGCTAAATGCATGACACGTACACATTCCTTTCAGTTAAACTTGTGTCTAGCTCGAAAATTAATCAAATCAATGAAACCATAACTAATGGTTTTCTAGCTCCGCCAAATTTTTCGGGACTAGACGCAGCCGAAAAAAGACATTGGTACTTTGAACTGAGAGAAAGTACAGCTTAACTTTGAAAACACACGCGACATTAAAGTTTGTAGCCTATTAATTTTTTGCTGTTATAAATTGAAAAGCAATTAATGTACATTAATATGCATCATAAAAAGTAGATTAATTGTTTTCAAGCATTGTTCCTCTGAGTACCACAGGAAACCGAGGACTATTACTTTAAAAGAAGCTATATTAAAATTTGTATCAAGAAATGTCTACATGATTCTCACTAAACACTGTTTTTTTAGAATTTTTAAACTCTGACGCACCTAATTAACTATTTCAACAAATTTTTGTAATTTGCACTGAGCTGTAGCAAGACAGAATTATTTTACTACAAAACGTATACTGTTCTCACAAATAACGATGAAAATAAAATAAATGATACTTGAGTAAACGCAGACTAATATAACACAATATTTTATGTAGGTAAACTGATATCAAAAATGATATCAATATAGCATTTTCGTTCCGCACAAATCTTAATTTTGAAAATATTTACCAGGTCAATTAGGGCAGATGTGTCGCGACGAGAGGTAATCACACGACTTGCAAGGAGTTCTGAGAAGTATAACCTCTAGTGCTGTATGTTTCTGGGTCTCCGTGGGTGTTTGTATCAGGTTCTCATTCACTCCAGTATATACAAGGTGTACTCATCACAGGCAACAGTGGTGGGGCATATTCTTTTACAAAACATAATAGTAACGAACGCTTCCGATGACGAGAGGATAAGATACAAATTTGCTCCTTTGGTTAAAAGTTCATTAGAGATTTTACAAATTATCACAGGATATTAAAGACTGTTTAAAAACGACAATCATGAGTTGTGCAAATAAGTTGAAATTACGTGTCGAATATTTTTTTGTGACTCGAAAATTTAAATCTTTCGAAATTTTTGAGAGCTCAAATAATTTGAATGTTATTTTTTAGTTAAGGAAATGTTCTTCTACTGAAAGATTACACGATTAAAATCTGAAAATGGTAACTGAAAAATAATATGAGGAGCACTTATTCTAAATAAGAAATATTTAACAATGCAAACTAAACATACAATTTTAAACAGGTTTAAACTGAAGCGTTCAATAATGTCTAAGTAAATAAGGTTTATATTCAAGTCCTTTAAAATTGCACAATTACAAAAATTACGCATCTAATTAAACAATGTTTAACTCAAAGCGTTTAAGATTAAATAAACTTGATCTTACCAGCGCACAAAAAAATTAAAGGCTTTTAAAACAGTATGAAAATATATTATTCTAAATTTAGGCCTTTAAAAGTCAAAAGTTTAAAAAGGCATTGAAAATTTCTCAATTATTGAAACTTTTAATTTTAAATTTTAAAAGATTTGAATGCAAAACTAGAAATGTAAAAGTATACTATTTTAAATTTTCCGGATAAAAATCATTTATGTTCAATCGCTTTTTGCAGTTTAATCTTTCAGTTGATCACTTCAAAGCTATTTAAATTCATGTATGTTACATAATTTTCCACGTTAAACCTAAAGTACTCCTAGCCCTTCCTCCAAGCATTGCCCTGTTTACAATAATACCTCCCCCCCCCCCACACACTAAAACTCATTGGAAAGATGTCAGAGTGTCCTCGAGTCAGGAAGGTCTTTGAATCTATTTTGGTCCCAATTCGAAGACATATCGACCTCATTTACCCATTCAATTTCATTTTGTTCCCGATTTCGGGCATTTAAAACATTTTTGCATTTGCTAAAGGGTTCGGATGCCTTTGAATTCGAAACGATCCCGACTGGGGGGGGGGG
>NC_046666.1:91051724-91056516 GCF_010883055.1 Belonocnema kinseyi
ACAGTTTCTACAATACAAAAAATCCCTAAATATTTATTAATTAAAATTCGGGTAAGTAATATACGCATACGCATATATCCTATACGCAGGATTTGCCCGGGAGCGGGTGCTGTATATATACATGTATTGGAGATTATCGAAGATAATAAAAATACTAAGATGCATTAAATTCGTATACTAGGTAAAGTGTATAAACTTGTTTTATAAATTTGTGAAAATATTTTAAATGCAGACCTTTCGAAGTTCTTTAACACGCAATTTTACGATCAAATTTCTACGAATTAGTGGTCTTTGTTTTTTTTTTTTTTAACGTAGTGTATAGGCATAGGCCCTTAGCATTGTCTCAGTGTGCGCTGTGTCCTTGAACCAGGTAGTCGTGTTTTTTGTTAAATCAGTGGATTTATGCATAAGAAGAAAAATTTTAATTGTGTTCAGTGCGATTGAAAATAATATTTTCAACGAAGAATTTGCAGCTTGTACTGGATTTCAGAAAAGGAGAAATAAAAAAGATTATTGAGATTTTATTTGAAGTTTAAAATATTTACAATCAATTTTCAGAAATATTAAAAATAAAATGTAAATGGCGTTAATAATTCCTTAAAAGGATCTTCAAATTCAATTTGGCTTTTTATAGAATAATAGCATAACATACAAATATTACCTATTAGTTTTCTGTTTAAGTTTCCCTGAAGAGGAAACCTTAAAGGTCTCAAAACATGTTGGATCCTTGTGTTATAAAAAAGACGTATAAATAATAAAGAAGCTAGAGAGAGGTGGTTTGGATCCCTCCTTTTTTTTTCTCCCTCTTTTTTTAATTGTCATATATCTGTCTCTAATGAGCCACTTTACAGTGTTATTTGGAAAGATTATTCTCTTATTGTAACTCTTTTTGTGCAATTATTTTTGACAACTTGCTTTTCTTGAGTATTTGTTTTTTTTTTCTAAACAGTTTTTTAAGGAACATACTTCTTTTGAAACCTCCTTCTGCGATTTTGTTGCATAATTTGGTTTTTAAAAGTATATTTTTGTTTAAAAAGTATACTTTTTAAAAAATATCATATTCATAAATATCATATTCATATTTTTAAAAAATATGATTTTGGGGGTGATCCTAAAGTGCTGGGGGGATGAAACTGTTTTGGGTTTTTTTGGTCATTAAATGGAACCATTTGAAAGAATAAAATTGTAGGTCTCAAAATTAGGGGATTTTTAATGATTTTTTTAGTGCTTAGGGGGTGATTTTGGGGGTGATCCTAGAGTGCTAGGGGGATGAAACTGTTTTTGGCGTTTTTGGACATCAAATGGAACCATCTAAAACAATAAAATTTAGTCCGGAAGTTAGAGGAATTTTAATGATTTTTTTTAGTTCTGAGGGGATGATTTTGGGGGCGATCCTAAAGTGTTAGGGGGATGAAACTGTTTTTTACTACAATAAACATTAAATGGAACCATTTGAAACAATAAAATTGTAGGTCTGGAAGTTTGGGGAATTTTAATGATTTTTTAGTGCTTAGGGAGTGATTTTGGGGGTGATCCTAGAATCCTAAGGGGATGAAACTGTTTTGGGCCTTTTTGAACATTAAATAGAACCATCTAAAAGAATAAAATTTCAGGTCTCAAAGTTAGGGGATTTTTAATGATTTTTTAATGCGTGGGGGTGATTTTGGGGGTGATCCTAAAGTCCTAAGGGGATGAAACTGTGTTGGGCTTGTTTGGACATTAAATGGAACCATCTAAAAGAATAAAATTTTAGGTCTCAAAATTAGGGGATTTTTAATAATTTTTTTAGTGCTTAGGGGATGATTTTGGGGGTGATTCTAAAGTGTTAGAGGGATGAAACTATTTTTGACTCCAATAAATATTAAATTGAACCATTTGAAACAATAAAATTGTAGGTCTGGAAGTTAGGGGAATTTTAATGATTTTTTAGTGCTTAGGGGGGTATTTTGGGGGTTATCCTAAAGTCCTAAGGGGATGAGACTGTTTTGGGCTTGTTTGGACATTAAATGGAACCATCTTAAAGAATAAAACTTTAGGTCTCAAAATTTGGGGATTTTTAATGATTTTTTAGTGCTTAGGGGGTGATTTTGAGGGTGGTCCTAGAGTGTTTGGGGGATGAAACTGTTTTTGACTCCAATAAACATTAAATGGAACCATTTGAAAGAATACAATTTTAGGTCTCAAAATTAGGGGATTTTTAATGATTTTTTTAGTGCTTAGGGGGTGATCCTAGAGTGCTGGGGAGATGAAACTGTTTTGGGTTTTTTTTGGACATTAAATGGAACCATCTAAAATAATAAAATTTTAGGTCTCAAAATTAGAGGATTTTTAAAGATTTTTTTAATGTTTGGGGAATGATTTTTTGGGGGTGATCCTAGAGTGCTACAGGGATGAAACTGTTTTGGGCTTTTTTGGTCATTAAATGGAACCATTTGAAAAAATAAAATTTTAGGTCTCGAGCTTTTTATAAAAAAATTTTTTCGTTGTAAACGTTGCGAACTTCAGTTTCATGGAGTTTATAAAGAAATTTGTTCGCTTTTTAAGAAAATTTCTGATCCTGTGAGCTGTTTTTGCGTCAAATTTGAGTCGCAAAATACTTGGCATAAACCGTCCATAATACGCACGAGTTGCATAAAAAAATAACAAATCTTAATATTATAAATTACTTTTATTTCTAAGGTTACTTAAAATCGATAATTTTTGCGAAATAATGTGTGAAAGCTGTCCTGTTTAGGCACCTCCAATCTACCCACTTCTGATTGCTTTCGGTAAATTAGTCTGGTTCTAAATTTTCATAATCATGAAAAAAGCAAAAAAAAAATTATTTACAAAAAAACTGTTTTCATCATTATTAAAATTTAGGACCAGACCGACCTTCTTATTGCTTCTTATTTAGTATCAACAATTTTCAACTCGATGTGACGCTTCGTGTGAAAATCAGTTAGGAAATAAATTGTCGGTATTACAGGAATCTGGACACGTGACCCACTCATAACATAGCCTTAAGGGCCTGTGATACTTCATCGTGGGGTAAATCGGGTTTAGTTCCCTCGGCTTTTTTTCCACGAAAATGGTCATTTTTAAAAACGGAGATGCTCTAAAATATTATAACGGATGTCCCCGAACTCTTTTTTTGAAGGATAATAACCAAAAAAATTTATTGTGCTGAATAAAAATTTTATGCATGTGCACTGTTTTAAGGTTAGGATCTTTTTTCGACTCTCTGTCATTCCAATAATGTAGGTCTCTGTTGTACCAATGCTATATATTTTTTTAATTAACCCACAAACAATGAGTTAGGGTAATATAATAATTACGTAATTTCACAGATTTAATCAAATTCTCTGATCAGGGCCACAATATTGTGTGCCGAAACGTTTGAAACAATTCAATATGTCGCTCTTATATGTTTTCGAGTAATCGGGATTTTTCTATCTAAAATATCGATTGTTTTATTTCTTTAAAACTTACCTTATGTATTCTTTTTATTAAGGGGGTCACTCCGTTTGACGGGTTGAAATAGTCGAATTTTGTGTTGTTGCATAAATTAATTTCTAAACACATTTAGATTATGCTGGCAAAATAATTTTCCAATATTCGAAGTTCTTGGAAAGTTACAGCAGTCAGAAGAGCTAATGTTCGGAACGCTTAGTTGAGAGGTGGAGCACCAGGCCTATTTTGACCTGCAGCTTGTTATCGAAGACCATTCAATACAAATTTACACTTATATATACAGTCAAAGCTCGTTTATTGCAACTCCTTATAAACGTAAACACCTCGTCTATTGCCACTCGAGGGGGAACCCACCACTCCACGTATATGGAAGGTAGTCTGACAATATATTCCCGCTTCTGCGCTGCCATTGGCTATACGGAACATGTGACCATCAGTGGTGGGAAATGAGGAATTTGTGATAGACGAGATCTTGGACTGTAATAAACGAGGTTTGCAATAAACGAGTCTCACAATAAACGAAGTTTGATTGTACTTGTATAGAAAGAGATTTATAGGGCCACATATTTTTTTTAACTTTTCGTGTGACAATTAGGTCACGTGAACGGGTATTGCAGATTAATGCTGAATTAAGATTTCATATTTTCCTTGAATATACGCGTTTTTCTCCAAACTGTGTTTTTATAACTTGGCTTCACGATATCTCAAAAACTGTTTGGCCAATTGCTTTGAAATCTTAATAGTGCGTTCGGCATATGTATAGTAGTAGGATGAACTAGAAGCATTTGGTAATTCCGAGCGATTCTATTTTTTTATAGCAAAATTATCGAAAAAAATCATTAAATTTTAAAATTAATTTTCAAAAGCCTGTCAATTATTCAATTTACAATATTTTCAAAGAATCATATTTTATTCTATCGCCACAGGTTTACAGATTAAAATGTGGTTTATTTTTTTATTTTGGATAAGCCAATTCAGCCGGCATCATGGAGACACTCAACAACATTTTTTTTCAAGATGGATGTCTTCGGCGCGGTATAACTCATGTTCTTAATGAGATTTATGGCTAAAAAAATTTGCGCACACTACTGAAATGTTGATAAATATATCATAAAAAGTTCAAAGTTCTATTTTTTTATTGTTCGTCAAAAAATACATAAAAAATGCTTAAGAAACCAGCCTTGACACTGGGTGACCCCCTTAATAACGCGAAAAAAAACTGAAGACTGCTTCCGAACAACCTTTTACAAGCACTTATTGGGTTCATTCACAAAATACGTGCTACGAGTATCATTCTCCACGTTAACACCAATGGAAAAAGTATCACACAGGGGGGGGG